>NW_026646000.1:300000-561174 GCF_949987535.1 Balaenoptera acutorostrata
CAGTTCAAGTGTAGCGGTTTTTACATTCCCTCTCTAAGTGATATCTTAGGATAAGTGTCTTTTTCTGTGTGACTTATTTCACTTAGAATCGTCGTACCTAAATCCACTCATCGTGCTGCTACTAGCCTTATAACGTTGATTTCATGGCTGAGTGATATTCCATTGTACATGAGGACCCCAACTTCTTTATCCATTTTTCTCTTTCCTAGGATATTTAAGGTGTAATGAAGTGGGGGTTCTTGTCAACAGAGCAGCCCTAAACTTTGGGGTGCCTGTGTCTTGCTGATTTTTAGTTTTCCCAATTTATACGCCCATGAGTGGAAGTGCCCTATGCTGTCAAAGCTGTGTTTTTTTAGATGTTTCAGAACACACCGTACACTTCTCCAGAGTGGCTGTTGGCAATTTACATCCCACCCATCAGCATAGCAAGGCTCCCATTTCTCCATGGCCGGTCCTGCATTTCTGGTTTGGACACTTTTTTCCGCATGGCCCTTTTGCCCGCTGGGAAGCGAGACTTCTTTGGAGCGCTGATTGGCCTTTCCAGGTTGCTTGGTTGGCCAAAAAGGGCGTATGCGTTTTTTCCTGAATATATTCAGGAAAAAACGCATACGCCCTTTTTGGCCAAGGGCATCATTGTCCACGTTTTGCCGCTTTTCATGTGCTTTCAAGGCGATTCGAATCTACCTCCTGAAATCTGTTTCCTGCAATTCTGCCTTGCTTTCAAAGCCTCTTCGTTGCCTTCCCTTAATATATTTGTGGACGAGAGGTATCATTTAAAACTCTGGAGGTTTGTGAATTGCAGTGCCCCTGAGCTCCATTTTTCAACTCGCTTTTTTGGGAGCTGGCCGCAAAAGCGCAGGTTTGCTTCAGGCCCTCTTCTGGTTCTGGGGGGCAGGCTGAGCTTGTGCTTAATTCTTCTTCCTGATGGGAAAATAGAGTGACCTGTGCCTGTCTCAACCACTAGAGCTAGTCTCTCATTGGTTCCCCCTCTTCCCGTTCATCCTCAGGACAAATTGCAACCTGTACGGAACAGGAGGTTAAAGGTGCTGATTCTCCAAGGAGGGAGATGGCTAGTAAATCGGCTGGAATGGCGAACCCGAGCAAAGGAGATGAGAAATGAGGTGCGTTTTAGAAACCTTTCCCGATCACACGGTGTACCATCTTCTGGGTTTCTCATGCCTGTTTTCGATGTAGGAAGATGCCCTTGAACCTGGAGATTTGGGACCCATGGGATGGGTACCATGCAGTATTACTTGAAAGGGTCTGCGTTGGCTCACCCAACCTCACCGAACCTCTCAGCCCCAAGAGTGTCCACCCTTATGTCTCAATCAGCTGTGGGTCTAGATATGGTGAATCCAGGTTGCATCACAACCCCTGAACGAATTTTGTAAGAATTTCTCTCTCTTTCACTGTCTTTGTTTCACGGGTTTTGAAAAGTAATTTATTTTTATAATGGGGTTTAGCTGCTTTTCACGGCTGTGTTTATGCCGCTTTACACCCCCTTGACTCACTTACGGAGAGATATCAATACATAGGTTTGAAGATTCTTACTAGTCAGATATATTCTTGTGCGGTGAATAGGGGGTGTTGAGTCCAGTTCACTGAAAAAGGAATAGGTCTTGTCTCTTACATATTGGGTTTATGGAACGGTATCTGAGCTAATTTGAAACCCTTGTTTTATGCATCACCCCACCTCACCTTTCCCGTTCAGCAGCCATAGTGTGTTTTCTAAACGTGTGACTCTGTTCTGTTTTGTAATTCAGTTCAAGTGTAGCGGTTTTTACATTCCCTCTCTAAGTGATATCTTATGATAAGTGTCTTTTTCTGTGTGACTTATTTCACTTAGAATCGTCGTACCTAAATCCACTCATCGTGCTGCTACTAGCCTTATGACGTTGATTTCATGGCTGAGTGATATTCCATTGTACATGAGGACCACAACTTCTTTATCCATTTTTCTCTTTCCTAGGATATTTAAGGTGTAATGAAGTGGGGGTTCTTGTCAACAGAGCAGCCCTAAACTTTGGGGTGCCTGTGTCTTGCTGATTTTTAGTTTTCCCAATTTATACGTCCATGAGTGGAAGTGCCCTATGCTCTCCAAGCTGTGTTTTTTAGATGTTTCAGAACACTCCGTACACTTCTCCAGAGTGGCTGTTGGCAATTTACATCCCACCCATCAGCGTAGCAAGGCTCCCATTTCTCCATGGCCGGTCCTGCATTTCTGGTTTGGACACTTTTTTCCGCATGGCCCTTTTGCCCGCTGGGAAGTGAGACTCCTTTGGAGCGCTGATTGGCCTTTCCAGGTTGCTTGGTTGGCCAAAAAGGGCGTATGCGTTTTTTCCTGAATATATTCAGGAAAAAACGCATACGCCCATTTTGGCCAAGGGCATCATTGTCCACGTTTTGCCGCTTTTCAGGTGCTTTCAAGGCGATTCGAATCTACCTCCTGAAATCTGTTTCCTGCAATTCTGCCTTGCTTTCAAAGCCTCTTCGTTGCCTTCCCTTAATATATTTGTGGACGAGAGGTATCATTTAAAACTCTGCAGGTTTGTGAATTGCAGTGCCCCTGAGCTCCATTTTTCAACTCGCTTTTTTGGGAGCTGGCCGCAAAAGCGCAGGATTGCTTCAGGCCCTCTTCTGGTTCTGGGGGCAGGCTGAGCTTGTGCTTAATTCTTCTTCCTGATGGGAAAATAGAGTGACCTGTGCCTGTCTCAACCACTAGAGCTAGTCTCTCATTGGTTCCCCCTCTTCCCCTTCATCCTCAGGACAAATTGCAACCTGTACGGAACAGGAGGTTAAAGGTGCTGATTCTCCAAGGAGGGAGATGGCTAGTAAATCGGCTGGAATGGCGAACCCGAGCAAAGGAAATGAGAAATGAGGTGCGTTTTAGAAACCTTTCCCGATCACACGGTGTACCATCTTCTGGGTTTCTCATGCCTGTTTTCGATGTAGGAAGATGCCCTTGAACCTGGAGATTTGGGACCCATGGGATGGGTACCATGCAGTATTACTTGAAAGGGTCTGCGTTGGCTCACCCAACCTCACCGAACCTCTCAGCCCCAAGAGTGTCCACCCTTATGTCTCAATCAGCTGTGGGTCTAGATATGGTCAAGCCAGGTTGCATCACAGCCCCTGAACGAATTTTGGAAGAATTTCTCTCTCTTTCACTGTCTTTGTTTCACGGGTTTTGAAAAGTAATTTATTTTTATAATGGGGTTTAGCTGCTTTTCACGGCTGTGTTTATGCCGCTTTACACCCCCTTGACTCACTTACGGAGAGATATCAATACATAGGTTTGAAGATTCTTACTAGTCAGATATATTCTTGTGCGGTGAATAGGGGGTGTTGAGTCCAGTTCACTGAAAAAGGAATAGGTCTTGTCTCTTACATATTGGGTTTATGGAACGGTATCTGAGCTAATTTGAAACCCTTGTTTTATGCATCACCCCACCTCACCTTTCCCGTTCAGCAGCCATAGTGTGTTTTCTAAACGTGTGACTCTGTTCTGTTTTGTAATTCAGTTCAAGTGTAGCGGTTTTTACATTCCCTCTCTAAGTGATATCTTATGATAAGTGTCTTTTTCTGTGTGACTTATTTCACTTAGAATCGTCGTACCTAAATCCACTCATCGTGCTGCTACTAGCCTTATAACGTTGATTTCATGGCTGAGTGATATTCCATTGTACATGAGGACCACAACTTCTTTATCCATTTTTCTCTTTCCTAGGATATTTAAGGTGTAATGAAGTGGGGGTTCTTGTCAACAGAGCAGCCCTAAACTTTGGGGTGCCTGTGTCTTGCTGATTTTTAGTTTTCCCAATTTATACGTCCATGAGTGGAAGTGCCCTATGCTCTCCAAGCTGTGTTTTTTAGATGTTTCAGAACACACCGTACACTTCTCCAGAGTGGCTGTTGGCAATTTACATCCCACCCATCAGCGTAGCAAGGCTCCCATTTCTCCATGGCCGGTCCTGCATTTCTGGTTTGGACACTTTTTTCCGCATGGCCCTTTTGCCCGCTGGGAAGCGAGACTTCTTTGGAGCGCTGATTGGCCTTTCCAGGTTGCTTGGTTGGCCAAAAAGGGCGTATGCGTTTTTTCCTGAATATATTCAGGAAAAAACGCATACGCCCTTTTTGGCCAAGGGCATCATTTTCCACGTTTTGCCGCTTTTCAGGTTCTTTCAAGGCGATTCGAATCTACCTCCTGAAATCTGTTTCCTGCAATTCTGCCTTGCTTTCAAAGCCTCTTCGTTGCCTTCCCTTAATATATTTGTGGACGAGAGGTATCATTTAAAACTCTGCAGGTTTGTGAATTGCAGGGCCCCTGAGCTCCATTTTTCAACTCGCTTTTTTGGGAGCTGGCCGCAAAAGCGCAGGATTGCTTCAGGCCCTCTTCTGGTTCTGGGGGCAGGCTGAGCTTGTGCTTAATTCTTCTTCCTGATGGGAAAATAGAGTGACCTGTGCCTGTCCCGACACCTAGAGCTAGTCTCTCATTGGTTCCCCCTCTTCCCGTTCATCCTCAGGACAAATTGCAACCTGTACGGAACAGGAGGTTAAAGGTGCTGATTCTCCAAGGAGGGAGATGGCTAGTAAAGCGGCTGGAATGGCGAACCCGAGCAAAGGAGATGAGAAATGAGGTGCGTTTTAGAAACCTTTCCCGATCACACGGTGTACCATCTTCTGGGTTTCTCATGCCTGTTTTCGATGTAGGAAGATGCCCTTGAACCTGGAGATTTGGGACCCATGGGATGGGTACCATGCAGTATTACTTGAAAGGGTCTGCGTTGGCTCACCCAACCTCACCGAACCTCTCAGCCCCAAGAGTGTCCACCCTTATGTCTCAATCAGCTGTGGGTCTAGATATGGTCAATCCAGGTTGCATCACAGCCCCTGAACGAATTTTGTAAGAATTTCTCTCTCTTTCACTGTCTTTGTTTCACGGGTTTTGAAAAGTAATTTATTTTTATAATGGGGTTTAGCTGCTTTTCACGGCTGTGTTTATGCCGCTTTACACCCCCTTGACTCACTTACGGAGAGATATCAATACATAGGTTTGAAGATTCTTACTAGTCAGATATATTCTTGTGCGGTGAATAGGGGGTGTTGAGTCCAGTTCACTGAAAAAGGAATAGGTCTTGTCTCTTACATATTGGGTTTATGGAACGGTATCTGAGCTAATTTGAAACCCTTGTTTTATGCATCACCCCACCTCACCTTGCCCGTTCAGCAGCCATAGTGTGTTTTCTAAACGTGTGACTCTGTTCTGTTTTGTAATTCAGTTCAAGTGTAGCGGTTTTTACATTCCCTCTCTAAGTGATATCTTAGGATAAGTGTCTTTTTCTGTGTGACTTATTTCACTTAGAATCGTCGTACCTAAATCCACTCATCGTGCTGCTACTAGCCTTATAACGTTGATTTCATGGCTGAGTGATATTCCATTGTACATGAGGACCCCAACTTCTTTATCCATTTTTCTCTTTCCTAGGATATTTAAGGTGTAATGAAGTGGGGGTTCTTGTCAACAGAGCAGCCCTAAACTTTGGGGTGCCTGTGTCTTGCTGATTTTTAGTTTTCCCAATTTATACGTCCATGAGTGGAAGTGCCCTATGCTCTCCAAGCTGTGTTTTTTAGATGTTTCAGAACACACCGTACACTTCTCCAGAGTGGCTGTTGGCAATTTACATCCCACCCATCAGCGTAGCAAGGCTCCCATTTCTCCATGGCCGGTCCTGCATTTCTGGTTTGGACACTTTTTTCCGCATGGCCCTTTTGCCCGCTGGGAAGCGAGACTTCTTTGGAGCGCTGATTGGCCTTTCCACGTTGCTTGGTTGGCCAAAAAGGGCGTATGCGTTTTTTCCTGAATATATTCAGGAAAAAACGCATACGCCCTTTTTGGCCAAGGGCATCATTGTCCACGTTTTGCCGCTTTTCAGGTGCTTTCAAGGCGATTCGAATCTACCTCCTGAAATCTGTTTCCTGCAATTCTGCCTTGCTTTCAAAGCCTCTTCGTTGCCTTCCCTTAATATATTTGTGGACGAGAGGTATCATTTAAAACTCTGCAGGTTTGTGAATTGCAGTGCCCCTGAGCTCCATTTTTCAACTCGCTTTTTTGGGAGCTGGCCGCAAAAGCGCAGGATTGCTTCAGGCCCTCTTCTGGTTCTGGGGGCAGGCTGAGCTTGTGCTTAATTCTTCTTCCTGATGGGAAAATAGAGTGACCTGTGCCTGTCCCGACACCTAGAGCTAGTCTCTCATTGGTTCCCCCTCTTCCCATTCATCCTCAGGACAAATTGCAACCTGTACGGAACAGGAGGTTAAAGGTGCTGATTCTCCAAGGAGGGAGATGGCTAGTAAAGCGGCTGGAATGGCGAACCCGAGCAAAGGAGATGAGAAATGAGGTGCGTTTTAGAAACCTTTCCCGATCACACGGTGTACCATCTTCTGGGTTTCTCATGCCTGTTTTCGATGTAGGAAGATGCCCTTGAACCTGGAGATTTGGGACCCATGGGATGGGTACCATGCAGTATTACTTGAAAGGGTCTGCGTTGGCTCACCCAACCTCACCGAACCTCTCAGCCCCAAGAGTGTCCACCCTTATGTCTCAATCAGCTGTGGGTCTAGATATGGTCAATCCAGGTTGCATCACAGCCCCTGAACGAATTTTGTAAGAATTTCTCTCTCTTTCACTGTCTTTGTTTCACGGGTTTTGAAAAGTAATTTATTTTTATAATGGGGTTTAGCTGCTTTTCACGGCTGTGTTTATGCCGCTTTACACCCCCTTGACTCACTTACAGAGAGATATCAATACATAGGTTTGAAGATTCTTACTAGTCAGATGTATTCTTGTGCGGTGAATAGGGGGTGTTGAGTCCAGTTCACTGAAAAAGGAATAGGTCTTCTCTCTTACATATTGGGTTTATGGAACGGTATCTGAGCTAATTTGAAACCCTTGTTTTATGCATCACCCCACCTCACCTTTCCCGTTCAGCAGCCATAGTGTGTTTTCTGAACGTGTGACTCTGTTCTGTTTTGCAATTCAGTTCAAGTGTAGCGGTTTTTACATTCCCTCTCTAAGTGATATCTTATGATAAGTGTCTTTTTCTGTGTGACTTATTTCACTTAGAATCGTCGTACCTAAATCCACTCATCGTGCTGCTACTAGCCTTATGACGTTGATTTCATGGCTGAGTGATATTCCATTGTACATGAGGACCACAACTTCTTTATCCATTTTTCTCTTTACTAGGATATTTAAGGTGTAATAAAGTGGGGGTTCTTGTCAACAGAGCAGCCCTAAACGTTGGGGTGCCTGTGTCTTGCTGATTTTTAGTTTTCCCAATTTATACGCCCATGAGTGGAAGTGCCCTATGCTCTCCAAGCTGTGTTTTTTAGATGTTTCAGAACACACCGTACACTTCTCCAGAGTGGCTGTTGGCAATTTACATCCCACCCATCAGTGTAGCAAGGCTCCCATTTCTCCATGGCCGGTCCTGCATTTCTGGTTTGGACACTTTTTTCCGCATGGCCCTTTTGCCTGCTGGGAAGCGAGACTTCTTTGGAGCGCTGATTGGCCTTTCCAGGTTGCTTGGTTGGCCAAAAAGGGCGTATGCGTTTTTTCCTGAATATATTCAGGAAAAAACGCATACGCCCTTTTTGGCCAAGGGCATCATTGTCCACGTTTTGCCGCTTTTCATGTGCTTTCAAGGCGATTCGAATCTACCTCCTGAAATCTGTTTCCTGCAATTCTGCCTTGCTTTCAAAGCCTCTTCGTTGCCTTCCCTTAATATATTTGTGGAAGAGAGGTATCATTTAAAACTCTGCAGGTTTGTGAATTGCAGTGCCCCTGAGCTCCATTTTTCAACTCGCTTTTTTGGGAGCTGGCCGCAAAGGCGCAGGATTGCTTCAGGCCCTCTTCTGGTTCTGGGGACAGGCTGAGCTTGTGGTTAATTCTTCTTCCTGATGGGAAAATAGAGTGACCTGTGCCTGTCCCAACACCTAGAGCTAGTCTCTCATTGGTTCCCCCTCTTCCCCTTCATCCTCAGGACAAATTGCAACCTGTACGGAACAGGAGGTTAAAGGTGCTGATTCTCCAAGGAGGGAGATGGCTAGTAAATCGGCTGGAATGGCAAACCCGCGCAAAGGAGATGAGAAATGAGGTGCGTTTTAGAAACCTTTCCCGATCACACGGTGTACCATCTTCTGGGTTTCTCATGCCTGTTTTCGATGTAGGAAGATGCCCTTGAACCTGGAGATTTGGGACCCATGGGATGGGTACCATGCAGTATTACTTGAAAGGGTCTGCGTTGGCTCACCCAACCTCACCGAACCTCTCAGCCCCAAGAGTGTCCACCCTTATGTCTCAATCAGCTGTGGGTCTAGATATGGTCAAGCCAGGTTGCATCACCGCCCCTGAACGAATTTTGTAAGAATTTCTCTCTCTTTCACTGTCTTTGTTTCACGGGTTTTGAAAAGTAATTTATTTTTATAATGGGGTTTAGCTGCTTTTCACGGCTGTGTTTATGGCGCTTTACACCCCCTTGACTCACTTACAGAGAGATATCAATACATAGGTTTGAAGATTCTTACTAGTCAGATATATTCTTGTGCGGTGAATAGGGGGTGTTGAGTCCAGTTCACTGAAAAAGGAATAGGTCTTGTCTCTTACATATTGGGTTTATGGAACGGTATCTGAGCTAATTTGAAACCCTTGTTTTATGCATCACCCCACCTCACCTTGCCCGTTCAGCAGCCATAGTGTGTTTTCTAAACGTGTGACTCTGTTCTGTTTTGCAATTCAGTTCAAGTGTAGCGGTTTTTACATTCCCTCTATAAGTGATATCTTATGATAAGTGTCTTTTTCTGTGTGACTTATTTCACTTAGAATCGTCGTACCTAAATCCACTCATCGTGCTGCTACTAGCCTTATGACGTTGATTTCATGGCTGAGTGATATTCCATTGTACATGAGGACCCCAACTTCTTTATCCATTTTTCTCTTTCCTAGGATATTTAAGGTGTAATGAAGTGGGGGTTCTTGTCAACAGAGCAGCCCTAAACTTTGGGGTGCCTGTGCCTTGCTGATTTTTAGTTTTCCCAATTTATACGCCCATGAGTGGAAGTGCCCTATCCTCTCCAAGCTGTGTTTTTCAGATGTTTCAGGACACACCGTACACTTCTCCAGAGTGGCTGTTGGCAATTTACATCCCACCCATCAGCGTAGCAAGGCTCCCATTTCTCCATGGCCGGTCCTGCATTTCTGGTTTGGACACTTTTTTCCGCATGGCCCTTTTGCCCGCTGGGAAGCGAGACTTCTTTGGAGCGCTGATTTGCCTTTCCAGGTTGCTTGGTTGGCCAAAAAGGGCGTATGCGTTTTTTCCTGAATATATTCAGGAAAAAACGCATACGCCCTTTTTGGCCTAGGGCATCATTGTCCACGTTTTGCCGCTTTTCAGGTGCTTTCAAGGCGATTCGAATCTACCTCCTGAAATCTGTTTCCTGCAATTCTGCCTTGCTTTCAAAGCCTCTTCGTTGCCTTCCCTTAATATATTTGTGGACGAGAGGTATCATTTAAAACTCTGCAGGTTTGTGAATTGCAGTGCCCCTGAGCTCCATTTTTCAACTCGCTTTTTTGGGAGCTGGCCGCAAAGGCGCAGGATTGCTTCAGGCCCTCTTCTGGTTCTGGGGGGCAGGCTGAGCTTGTGCTTAATTCTTCTTCCTGATGGGAAAATAGAGTGACCCGTGCCTGTCCCAACACCTAGAGCTAGTCTCTCATTGGTTCCCCCTCTTCCCGTTCATCCTCAGGACAAATTGCAACCTGTACGGAACAGGAGGTTAAAGGTGCTGATTCTCCAAGGAGGGAGAAGGCTAGTAAATCGGCTGGAATGGCGAACCCGAGCAAAGGAGATGAGAAATGAGGTGCGTTTTAGAAACCTTTCCCGATCACACGGTGTACCATCTTCTGGGTTTCTCATGCCTGTTTTCGATGTAGGAAGATGCCCTTGAACCTGGAGATTTGGGACCCATGGGATGGGTACCATGCAGTATTACTTGAAAGGGTCTGCGTTGGCTCACCCAACCTCACCGAACCTCTCAGCCCCAAGAGTGTCCACCCTTATGTCTCAATCAGCTGTGGGTCTAGATATGGTCAATCCAGGTTGCATCACATCCCTTGAACGAATTTTGTAAGAATTTCTCTCTCTTTCACTGTCTTTGTTTCACGGGTTTTGAAAAGAAATTTATTTTTATAATGGGGTTTAGCTGCTTTTCACGGCTGTGTTTATGCCGCTTTACACCCCCTTGACTCACTTACGGAGAGATATCAATACATAGGTTTGAAGATTCTTACTAGTCAGATATATTCTTGTGCGGTGAATAGGGGGTGTTGAGTCCAGTTCACTGAAAAAGGAATAGGTCTTGTCTCTTACATATTGGGTTTATGGAACGGTATCTGAGCTAATTTGAAACCCTTGTTTTATGCATCACCCCACCTCACCTTGCCCGTTCAGCAGCCATAGTGTGTTTTCTAAACGTGTGACTCTGTTCTGTTTTGTAATTCAGTTCAAGTGTAGCGGTTTTTACATTCCCTCTCTAAGTGATATCTTATGATAAGTGTCTTTTTCTGTGTGACTTATTTCACTTAGAATCGTCGTACCTAAATCCACTCATCGTGCTGCTACTAGCCTTATAACGTTGATTTCATGGCTGAGTGATATTCCATTGTACATGAGGACCCCAACTTCTTTATCCATTTTTCTCTTTCCTAGGATATTTAAGGTGTAATGAAGTGGGGGTTCTTGTCAACAGAGCAGCCCTAAACTTTGGGGTGCCTGTGTCTTGCTGATTTTTAGTTTTCCCAATTTATACGTCCATGAGTGGAAGTGCCCTATGCTCTCCAAGCTGTGTTTTTTAGATGTTTCAGAACACACCGTACACTTCTCCAGAGTGGCTGTTGGCAATTTACATCCCACCCATCAGCGTAGCAAGGCTCCCATTTCTCCATGGCCGGTCCTGCATTTCTGGTTTGGACACTTTTTTTCCGCATGGCCCTTTTGCCCGCTGGGAAGCGAGACTTCTTTGGAGCGCTGATTGGCCTTTCCAGGTTGCTTGGTTGGCCAAAAAGGGCGTATGCGTTTTTTCCTGAATATATTCAGGAAAAAACGCATACGCCCTTTTTGGCCAAGGGCATCATTGTCCACGTTTTGCCGCTTTTCAGGTGCTTTCAAGGCGATTCGAATCTACCTCCTGAAATCTGTTTCCTGCAATTCTGCCTTGCTTTCAAAGCCTCTTCGTTGCCTTCCCTTAATATATTTGTGGACGAGAGGTATCATTTAAAACTCTGCAGGTTTGTGAATTGCAGTGCCCCTGAGCTCCATTTTTCAACTCGCTTTTTTGGGAGCTGGCCGCAAAAGCGCAGGATTGCTTCAGGCCCTCTTCTGGTTCTGGGGGCAGGCTGAGCTTGTGCTTAATTCTTCTTCCTGATGGGAAAATAGAGTGACCTGTGCCTGTCCCGACACCTAGAGCTAGTCTCTCATTGGTTCCCCCTCTTCCCGTTCATCCTCAGGACAAATTGCAACCTGTACGGAACAGGAGGTTAAAGGTGCTGATTCTCCAAGGAGGGAGATGGCTAGTAAAGCGGCTGGAATGGCGAACCCGAGCAAAGGAGATGAGAAATGAGGTGCGTTTTAGAAACCTTTCCCGATCACACGGTGTACCATCTTCTGGGTTTCTCATGCCTGTTTTCGATGTAGGAAGATGCCCTTGAACCTGGAGATTTGGGACCCATGGGATGGGTACCATGCAGTATTACTTGAAAGGGTCTGCGTTGGCTCACCCAACCTCACCGAACCTCTCAGCCCCAAGAGTGTCCACCCTTATGTCTCAATCAGCTGTGGGTCTAGATATGGTCAATCCAGGTTGCATCACAGCCCCTGAACGAATTTTGTAAGAATTTCTCTCTCTTTCACTGTCTTTGTTTCACGGGTTTTGAAAAGTAATTTATTTTTATAATGGGGTTTAGCTGCTTTTCACGGCTGTGTTTATGCCGCTTTACACCCCCTTGACTCACTTACAGAGAGATATCAATACATAGGTTTGAAGATTCTTACTAGTCAGATGTATTCTTGTGCGGTGAATAGGGGGTGTTGAGTCCAGTTCACTGAAAAAGGAATAGGTCTTCTCTCTTACATATTGGGTTTATGGAACGGTATCTGAGCTAATTTGAAACCCTTGTTTTATGCATCACCCCACCTCACCTTTCCCGTTCAGCAGCCATAGTGTGTTTTCTGAACGTGTGACTCTGTTCTGTTTTGCAATTCAGTTCAAGTGTAGCGGTTTTTACATTCCCTCTCTAAGTGATATCTTATGATAAGTGTCTTTTTCTGTGTGACTTATTTCACTTAGAATCGTCGTACCTAAATCCACTCATCGTGCTGCTACTAGCCTTATGACGTTGATTTCATGGCTGAGTGATATTCCATTGTACATGAGGACCCCAACTTCTTTATCCATTTTTCTCTTTCCTAGGATATTTAAGGTGTAATAAAGTGGGGGTTCTTGTCAACAGAGCAGCCCTAAACGTTGGGGTGCCTGTGTCTTGCTGATTTTTAGTTTTCCCAATTTATACGCCCATGAGTGGAAGTGCCCTATGCTCTCCAAGCTGTGTTTTTTAGATGTTTCAGAACACACCGTACACTTCTCCAGAGTGGCTGTTGGCAATTTACATCCCACCCATCAGTGTAGCAAGGCTCCCATTTCTCCATGGCCGGTCCTGCATTTCTGGTTTGGACACTTTTTTCCGCATGGCCCTTTTGCCTGCTGGGAAGCGAGACTTCTTTGGAGCGCTGATTGGCCTTTCCAGGTTGCTTGGTTGGCCAAAAAGGGCGTATGCGTTTTTTCCTGAATATATTCAGGAAAAAACGCATACGCCCTTTTTGGCCAAGGGCATCATTGTCCACGTTTTGCCGCTTTTCATGTGCTTTCAAGGCGATTCGAATCTACCTCCTGAAATCTGTTTCCTGCAATTCTGCCTTGCTTTCAAAGCCTCTTCGTTGCCTTCCCTTAATATATTTGTGGACGAGAGGTATCATTTAAAACTCTGCAGGTTTGTGAATTGCAGTGCCCCTGAGCTCCATTTTTCAACTCGCTTTTTTGGGAGCTGGCCGCAAAGGCGCAGGATTGCTTCAGGCCCTCTTCTGGTTCTGGGGACAGGCTGAGCTTGTGGTTAATTCTTCTTCCTGATGGGAAAATAGAGTGACCTGTGCCTGTCCCAACACCTAGAGCTAGTCTCTCATTGGTTCCCCCTCTTCCCCTTCATCCTCAGGACAAATTGCAACCTGTACGGAACAGGAGGTTAAAGGTGCTGATTCTCCAAGGAGGGAGATGGCTAGTAAATCGGCTGGAATGGCAAACCCGCGCAAAGGAGATGAGAAATGAGGTGCGTTTTAGAAACCTTTCCCGATCACACGGTGTACCATCTTCTGGGTTTCTCATGCCTGTTTTCGATGTAGGAAGATGCCCTTGAACCTGGAGATTTGGGACCCATGGGATGGGTACCATGCAGTATTACTTGAAAGGGTCTGCGTTGGCTCACCCAACCTCACCGAACCTCTCAGCCCCAAGAGTGTCCACCCTTATGTCTCAATCAGCTGTGGGTCTAGATATGGTCAAGCCAGGTTGCATCACCGCCCCTGAACGAATTTTGTAAGAATTTCTCTCTCTTTCACTGTCTTTGTTTCACGGGTTTTGAAAAGTAATTTATTTTTATAATGGGGTTTAGCTGCTTTTCACGGCTGTGTTTATGCCGCTTTACACCCCCTTGACTCACTTACAGAGAGATATCAATACATAGGTTTGAAGATTCTTACTAGTCAGATATATTCTTGTGCGGTGAATAGGGGGTGTTGAGTCCAGTTCACTGAAAAAGGAATAGGTCTTGTCTCTTACATATTGGGTTTATGGAACGGTATCTGAGCTAATTTGAAACCCTTGTTTTATGCATCACCCCACCTCACCTTGCCCGTTCAGCAGCCATAGTGTGTTTTCTAAACGTGTGACTCTGTTCTGTTTTGCAATTCAGTTCAAGTGTAGCGGTTTTTACATTCCCTCTATAAGTGATATCTTATGATAAGTGTCTTTTTCTGTGTGACTTATTTCACTTAGAATCGTCGTACCTAAATCCACTCATCGTGCTGCTACTAGCCTTATGACGTTGATTTCATGGCTGAGTGATATTCCATTGTACATGAGGACCCCAACTTCTTTATCCATTTTTCTCTTTCCTAGGATATTTAAGGTGTAATGAAGTGGGGGTTCTTGTCAACAGAGCAGCCCTAAACTTTGGGGTGCCTGTGTCTTGCTGATTTTTAGTTTTCCCAATTTATACGCCCATGAGTGGAAGTGCCCTATGTTCTCCAAGCTGTGTTTTTTAGATGTTTCAGAACACACCGTACACTTCTCCAGAGTGGCTGTTGGCAATTTACATCCCAACCATCAGCGTAGCAAGGCTCCCATTTCTCCATGGCCGGTCCTGCATTTCTGGTTTGGACACTTTTTTCCGCATGGCCCTTTTGCCCGCTGGGAAGCGAGACTTCTTTGGAGCGCTGATTGGCCTTTCCAGGTTGCTTGGTTGGCCAAAAAGGGCGTATGCGTTTTTTCCTGAATATATTCAGGAAAAAACGCATACGCCCTTTTTGGCCAAGGGCA
Organism: Balaenoptera acutorostrata; assembly: GCF_949987535.1. Taxonomy (NCBI): domain Eukaryota; kingdom Metazoa; phylum Chordata; class Mammalia; order Artiodactyla; family Balaenopteridae; genus Balaenoptera; species Balaenoptera acutorostrata. Next base: position 314,698 of record NW_026646000.1, read on the forward strand.
TCATTGTCCACGTTTTGCCGCTATTCAGGTGCTTTCAAGGCGATTCGAATCTACCTCCTGAAATCTGTTTCCTGCAATTCTGCCTTGCTTTCAAAGCCTCTTCGTTGCCTTCCCTTAATATATTTGTGGACGAGAGGTATCATTTAAAACTCTGCAGGTTTGTGAATTGCAGTGCCCCTGAGCTCCATTTTTCAACTCGCTTTTTTGGGAGCTGGCCGCAAAGGCGCAGGATTGCTTCAGGCCCTCTTCTGGTTCTGGGGGGCAGGCTGAGCTTGTGCTTAATTCTTCTTCCTGATGGGAAAATAGAGTGACCTGTGCCTGTCCCAACCACTAGAGCTAGTCTCTCATTGGTTCCCCCTCTTCCCGTTCATCCTCAGGACAAATTGCAACCTGTACGGAACAGGAGGTTAAAGGTGCTGATTCTCTAAGGAGGGAGATGGCTAGTAAATCGGCTGGAATGGCGAACCCGAGCAAAGGAGATGAGAAATGAGGTGCGTTTTAGAAACCTTTCCCGATCACACGGTGTACCATCTTCTGGGTTTCTCATGCCTGTTTTCGATGTAGGAAGATGCCCTTGAACCTGGAGATTTGGGACCCATGGGATGGGTACCATGCAGTATTACTTGAAAGGGTCTGCGTTGGCTCACCCAACCTCACCGAACCTCTCAGCCCCAAGAGTGTCCACCCTTATGTCTCAATCAGCTGTGGGTCTAGATATGGTCAAGCCAGGTTGCATCACAGCCCCTGAACGAATTTTGTAAGAATTTCTCTCTCTTTCACTGTCTTTGTTTCACGGGTTTTGAAAAGTAATTTATTTTTATAATGGGGTTTAGCTGCTTTTCACGGCTGTGTTTATGCCGCTTTACACCCCCTTGACTCACTTACAAAGAGATATCAATACATAGGTTTGAAGATTCTTACTAGTGAGATATATTCTTGTGCGGTGAATAGGGGGTGTTGAGTCCAGTTCACTGAAAAAGGAATAGGTCTTGTCTCTTACATATTGGGTTTATGGAACGGTATCTGAGCTAATTTGAAACCCTTGTTTTATGCATCACCCCACCTCACCTTGCCCGTTCAGCAGCCATAGTGTGTTTTCTAAACGTGTGACTCTGTTCTGTTTTGCAATTCAGTTCAAGTGTAGCGGTTTTTACATTCCCTCTATAAGTGATATCTTAGGATAAGTGTCTTTTTCCGTGTGACTTATTTCACTTAGAATCGTCGTACCTAAATCCACTCATCGTGCTGCTACTAGCCTTATGACGTTGATTTCATGGCTGAGTGATATTCCATTGTACATGAGGACCCCAACTTCTTTATCCATTTTTCTCTTTCCTAGGATATTTAAGGTGTAATGAAGTGGGGGTTCTTGTCAACAGAGCAGCCCTAAACTTTGGGGTGCCTGTGTCTTGCTGATTTTTAGTTTTCCCAATTTATACGCCCATGAGTGGAAGTGCCCTATGCTCTCCAAGCTGTGTTTTTTAGATGTTTCAGAACACACCGTACACTTCTCCAGAGTGGCTGTTGGCAATTTACATCCCACCCATCAGCGTAGCAAGGCTCCCATTTCTCCATGGCCGGTCCTGCATTTCTGGTTTGGACACTTTTTTCCGCATGGCCCTTTTGCCCGCTGGGAAGCCAGACTTCTTTGGAGCGCTGATTGGCCTTTCCAGGTTGCTTGGTTGGCCAAAAAGGGCGTATGCGTTTTTTCCTGAATATATTCAGGAAAAAACGCATACGCCCTTTTTGGCCAAGGGCATCATTGTCCACGTTTTGCCGCTTTTCAGGTGCTTTCAAGGCGATTCGAATCTACCTCCTGAAATCTGTTTCCTGCAATTCTGCCTTGCTTTTAAAGCCTCTTCGTTGCCTTCCCTTAATATATTTGTGGACGAGAGGTATCATTTAAAACTCTGCAGGTTTGTGAATTGCAGTGCCCCTGAGCTCCATTTTTCAACTCGCTTTTTTGGGAGCTGGCCGCAAAAGCGCAGGATTGCTTCAGGCCCTCTTCTGGTTCTGGGGGCAGGCTGAGCTTGTGCTTAATTCTTCTTCCTGATGGGAAAATAGAGTGACCTGTGCCTGTCCCAACACCTAGAGCTAGTCTCTCATTGGTTCCCCCTCTTCCCGTTCTTCCTCAGGACAAATTGCAACCTGTACGGAACAGGAGGTTAAAGGTGCTGATTCTCCAAGGAGGGAGATGGCTAGTAAAGCGGCTGGAATGGCGAACCCGAGCAAAGGAGATGAGAAATGAGGTGCGTTTTAGAAACCTTTCCCGATCACACGGTGTACCATCTTCTGGGTTTCTCATGCCTGTTTTCGACGTAGGAAGATGCCCTTGAACCTGGAGATTTGGGACCCATGGGATGGGTACCATGCAGTATTACTTGAAAGGGTCTGCGTTGGCTCACCCAACCTCACCGAACCTCTCAGCCCCAAGAGTGTCCACCCTTATGTCTCAATCAGCTGTGGGTCTAGATATGGTCAATCCAGGTTGCATCACAGCCCCTGAACGAATTTTGTAAGAATTTCTCTCTCTTTCACTGTCTTTGTTTCACGGGTTTTGAAAAGTAATTTATTTTTATAATGGGGTTTAGCTGCTTTTCACGGCTGTGTTTATGCCGCTTTACACCCCCTTGACTCACTTACAGAGAGATATCAATACATAGGTTTGAAGATTCTTACTAGTCAGATGTATTCTTGTGCGGTGAATAGGGGGTGTTGAGTCCAGTTCACTGAAAAAGGAATAGGTCTTCTCTCTTACATATTGGGTTTATGGAATGGTATCTGAGCTAATTTGAAACCCTTGTTTTATGCATCACCCCACCTCTCCTTGCCCGTTCAGCAGCCATAGTGTGTTTTCTAAACGTGTGACTCTGTTCTGTTTTGCAATTCAGTTCAAGTGTAGCGGTTTTTACATTCCCTCTATAAGTGATATCTTAGGATAAGTGTCTTTTTCTGTGTGACTTATTTCACTTAGAATCGTCGTACCTAAATCCACTCATCGTGCTGCTACTAGCCTTATGACGTGGATTTCATGGCTGAGTGATATTCCATTGTACATGAGGACCCCAACTTCTTTATCCATTTTTCTCTTTCCTAGGATATTTAAGGTGTAATGAAGTGGGGGTTCTTGTCAACAGAGCAGCCCTAAACTTTGGGGTGCCTGTGTCTTGCTGATTTTTAGTTTTCCCAATTTATACGCCCATGAGTGGAAGTGCCCTATGCTCTCCAAGCTGTGTTTTTTAGATGTTTCAGAACACACCGTACACTTCTCCAGAGTGGCTGTTGGCAATTTACATCCCACCCATCAGCGTAGCAAGGCTCCCATTTCTCCATGGCCGGTCCTGCATTTCTGGTTTGGACACTTTTTTCCGCATGGCCCTTTTGCCCGCTGGGAAGCGAGACTTCTTTGGAGCGCTGATTGGCCTTTCCAGGTTGCTTGGTTGGCCAAAAAGGGCGTATGCGTTTTTTCCTGAATATATTCAGGAAAAAACGCATACGCCCTTTTTGGCCAAGGGCATCATTGTCCACGTTTTGCCGCTTTTCAGGTGCTTTCAAGGCGATTGGAATCTACCTCCTGAAATCTGTTTCCTGCAATTCTGCCTTGCTTTCAAAGCCTCTTCGTTGCCTTCCCTTAATATATTTGTGGACGAGAGGTATCATTTAAAACTCTGCAGGTTTGTGAATTGCAGTGTCCCTGAGCTCCATTTTTCCACTCGCTTTTTTGGGAGCTGGCCGCAAAAGCGCAGGATTGCTTCAGGCCCTCTTCTGGTTCTGGGGGCAGGCTGAGCTTGTGCTTAATTCTTCTTCCTGATGGGAAAATAGAGTGACCTGTCCTGTCTCAACCACTAGAGCTAGTCTCTCATTGGTTCCCCCTCTTCCCGTTCATCCTCAGGACAAATTGCAACCTGTACGGAACAGGAGGTTAAAGGTGCTGATTCTCCAAGGAGGGAGATGGCTAGTAAATCGGCTGGAATGGCGAACCCGAGCAAAGGAGATGAGAAATGAGGTGCGTTTTAGAAACCTTTCCCGATCACACGGTGTACCATCTTCTGGGTTTCTCATGCCTGTTTTCGATGTAGGAAGATGCCCTTGAACCTGGAGATTTGGGACCCATGGGATGGGTACCATGCAGTATTACTTGAAAGGGTCTGCGTTGGCTCACCCAACCTCACCGAACCTCTCAGCCCCAAGAGTGTCCACCCTTATGTCTCAATCAGCTGTGGGTCTAGATATGGTCAAGCCAGGTTGCATCACAGCCCCTGAACGAATTTTGTAAGAATTTCTCTCTCTTTCACTGTCTTTGTTTCACGGGTTTTGAAAAGTAATTTATTTTTATAATGGGGTTTAGCTGCTTTTCACGGCTGTGTTTATGCCGCTTTACACCCCCTTGACTCACTTACGGAGAGATATCAATACATAGGTTTGAAGATTCTTACTAGTCAGATATATTCTTGTGCGGTGAATAGGGGGTGTTGAGTCCAGTTCACTGAAAAAGGAATAGGTCTTGTCTCTTACATATTGGTTTTATGGAACGGTATCTGAGCTAATTTGAAACCCTTGTTTTATGCATCACCCCACCTCACCTTGCCCGTTCAGCAGCCATAGTGTGTTTTCTAAACGTGTGACTCTGTTCTGTTTTGCAATTCAGTTCAAGTGTAGCGGTTTTTACATTCCCTCTATAAGTGATATCTTATGATAAGTGTCTTTTTCTGTGTGACTTATTTCACTTCGAATCGTCGTACCTAAATCCACTCATCGTGCTGCTACTAGCCTTATGACGTTGATTTCATGGCTGAGTGATATTCCATTGTACATGAGGACCCCAACTTCTTTATCCATTTTTCTCTTTCCTAGGATATTTAAGGTGTAATGAAGTGGGGGTTCTTGTCAACAGAGCAGCCCTAAACTTTGGGGTGCCTGTGCCTTGCTGGTTTTTAGTTTTCCCAATTTATACGCCCATGAGTGGAAGTGCCCTATGCTCTCCAAGCTGTGTTTTTCAGATGTTTCAGGACACACCGTACACTTCTCCAGAGTGGCTGTTGGCAATTTACATCCCACCCATCAGCGTAGCAAGGCTCCCATTTCTCCATGGCCGGTCCTGCATTTCTGGTTTGGACACTTTTTTCCGCATGGCCCTTTTGCCCGCTGGGAAGCCAGACTTCTTTGGAGCGCTGATTTGCCTTTCCAGGTTGCTTGGTTGGCCAAAAAGGGCGTATGCGTTTTTTCCTGAATATATTCAGGAAAAAACGCATACGCCCTTTTTGGCCAAGGGCATCATTGTCCACGTTTTGCCGCTTTTCAGGTGCTTTCAAGGCGATTCGAATCTACCTCCTGAAATCTGTTTCCTGCAATTCTGCCTTGCTTTCAAAGCCTCTTCGTTGCCTTCCCTTAATATATTTGTGGACGAGAGGTATCATTTAAAACTCTGCAGGTTTGTGAATTGCATTGCCCCTGAGCTCCATTTTTCAACTCGCTTTTTTGGGAGCTGGCCGCAAAGGCGCAGGATTGCTTCAGGCCCTCTTCTGGTTCTGGGGGGCAGGCTGAGTTTGTGCTTAATTCTTCTTCCTGATGGGAAAATAGAGTGACCCGTGCCTGTCCCAACACCTAGAGCTAGTCTCTCATTGGTTCCCCCTCTTCCCGTTCATCCTCAGGACAAATTGCAACCTGTACGGAACAGGAGGTTAAAGGTGCTGATTCTCCAAGGAGGGAGATGGCTAGTAAATCGGCTGGAATGGCGAACCCGAGCAAAGGAGATGAGAAATGAGGTGCGTTTTAGAAACCTTTCCCGATCACACGGTGTACCATCTTCTGGGTTTCTCATGCCTGTTTTCGATGTAGGAAGATGCCCTTGAACCTGGAGATTTGGGACCCATGGGATGGGTACCATGCAGTATTACTTGAAAGGGTCTGCGTTGGCTCACCCAACCTCACCGAACCTCTCAGCCCCAAGAGTGTCCACCCTTATGTCTCAATCAGCTGTGGGTCTAGATATGGTCAAGCCAGGTTGCATCACAGCCCCTGAACGAATTTTGTAAGAATTTCTCTCTCTTTCACTGTCTTTGTTTCACGGGTTTTGAAAAGTAATTTATTTTTATAATGGGGTTTAGCTGCTTTACACGGCTGTGTTTATGCCGCTTTACACCCCCTTGACTCACTTACAGAGAGATATCAATACATAGGTTTGAAGATTCTTACTAGTCAGATATATTCTTGTGCGGTGAATAGGGGGTGTTGAGTCCAGTTCACTGAAAAAGGAATAGGTCTTGTCTCTTACATATTGGGTTTATGGAACGGTATCTGAGCTAATTTGAAACCCTTGTTTTATGCATCACCCCACCTCACCTTGCCCGTTCAGCAGCCATAGTGTGTTTTCTAAACGTGTGACTCTGTTCTGTTTTGCAATTCAGTTCAAGTGTAGCGGTTTTTACATTCCCTCTATAAGTGATATCTTAGGATAAGTGTCTTTTTCTGTGTGACATATTTCACTTAGAATCGTCGTACCTAAATCCACTCATCGTGCTGCTACTAGCCTTATGACGTTGATTTCATGGCTGAGTGATATTCCATTGTACATGAGGACCCCAACTTCTTTATCCATTTTTCTCTTTCCTAGGATATTTAAGGTGTAATGAAGTGGGGGTTCTTGTCAACAGAGCAGCCCTAAACTTTGGGGTGCCTGTGTCTTGCTGATTTTTAGTTTTCCCAATTTATACGCCCATGAGTGGAAGTGCCCTATGCTCTCCAAGCTGTGTTTTTTAGATGTTTCAGAACACACCGTACACTTCTCCAGAGTGGCTGTTGGCAATTTACATCCCAACCATCAGCGTAGCAAGGCTCCCATTTCTCCATGGCCGGTCCTGCATTTCTGGTTTGGACACTTTTTTCCGCATGGCCCTTTTGCCCGCTGGGAAGCGAGACTTCTTTGGAGCGCTGATTGGCCTTTCCAGGTTGCTTGGTTGGCCAAAAAGGGCGTATGCGTTTTTTCCTGAATATATTCAGGAAAAAACGCATACGCCCTTTTTGGCCAAGGGCATCATTGTCCACGTTTTGCCGCTTTTCATGTGCTTTCAAGGCGATTCGAATCTACCTCCTGAAATCTGTTTCCTGCAATTCTGCCTTGCTTTCAAAGCCTCTTCGTTGCCTTCCCTTAATATATTTGTGGACGAGAGGTATCATTTAAAACTCTGCAGGTTTGTGAATTGCAGTGCCCCTGAGCTCCATTTTTCAACTCGCTTTTTTGGGAGCTGGCCGCAAAAGCGCAGGATTGCTTCAGGCCCTCTTCTGGTTCTGGGGGGCAGGCTGAGCTTGTGCTTAATTCTTCTTCCTGATGGGAAAATAGTGTGACCTGTGCCTGTCCCAACACCTAGAGCTAGTATCTCATTGGTTCCCCCTCTTCCCGTTCATCCTCAGGACAAATTGCAACCTGTACGGAACAGGAGGTTAAAGGTGCTGATTCTCCAAGGAGGGAGATGGCTAGTAAATCGGCTGGAATGGCGAACCCGAGCAAAGGAGATGAGAAATGAGGTGGGTTTTAGAAACCTTTCCCGATCACACGGTGTACCATCTTCTGGGTTTCTCATGCCTGTTTTCGATGTAGGAAGATGCCGTTGAACCTGGAGATTTGGGACCCATGGGATGGGTACCATGCAGTATTACTTGAAAGGGTCTGCGTTGGCTCACCCAACCTCACCGAACCTCTCAGCCCCAAGAGTGTCCACCCTTATGTCTCAATCAGCTGTGGGTCTAGATATGGTCAATCCAGGTTGCATCACAGCCCCTGAACGAATTTTGTAAGAATTTCTCTCTCTTTCACTGTCTTTGTTTCACGGGTTTTGAAAAGTAATTTATTTTTATAATGGGGTTTAGCTGCTTTTCACGGCTGTGTTTATGCCGCTTTACACCCCCTTGACTCACTTACAGAGAGATATCAATACATAGGTTTGAAGATTCTTACTAGTCAGATATATTCTTGTGCGGTGAATAGGGGGTGTTGAGTCCAGTTCACTGAAAAAGGAATAAGTCAGGTCTCTTACATATTGGGTTTATGGAACGGTATCTGAGCTAATTTGAAACCCTTGTTTTATGCATCACCCCACCTCACCTTGCCCGTTCAGCAGCCATAGTGTGTTTTCTAAACGTGTGACTCTGTTCTGTTTTGTAATTCACTTCAACTGTAGCGGTTTTTACATTCCCTCTATAAGTGCTATCTTAGGATAAGTGTCTTTTTCTGTGTGACTTAATTCACTTAGAATCGTCGTACCTAAATCCACTCATCGTGCTGCTACTAGCCTTATGACGTTGATTTCATGGCTGAGTGATATTCCATTGTACATGAGGACCCCAACTTCTTTATCCATTTTTCTCTTTCCTAGGATATTTAAGGTGTAATGAAGTGGGGGTTCTTGTCAGCAGAGCAGCCCTAAACTTTGGGGTGCCTGTGTCTTGCTGATTTTTTGTTTTCCCAATTTATACGCCCATGAGTGGAAGTGCCCTATGCTCTCCAAGCTGTGTTTTTTAGATGTTTCAGAACACACCGTACACTTCTCCAGAGTGGCTGTTGGCAATTTACATCACACCCATCAGCGTAGCAAGGCTCCCATTTCTCCATGGCCGGTCCTGCATTTCTGGTTTGGACACTTTTTTCCGAATGGCCCTTTTGCCCGCTGGGAAGCGAGACTTCTTTGGAGCGCTGATTTGCCTTTCCAGGTTGCTTGGTTGGCCAAAAAGGGCGTATGCGTTTTTTCCAGAATATATTCAGGAAAAAACGCATACGCCCTTTTTGGCCAAGGGCATCATTGTCCACGTTTTGCCGCTTTTCAGGTGCTTTCAAGGCGATTCGAATCTACCTCCTGAAATCTGTTTCCTGCAATTCTGCCTTGCTTTCAAAGCCTCTTCGTTGCCTTCCCTTAATATATTTGTGGACGAGAGGTATCATTTAAAACTCTGCAGGTTTGTGAATTGCAGTGCCCCTGAGCTCCATTTTTCAACTCGCTTTTTTGGGAGCTGGCCGCAAAAGCGCAGGATTGCTTCAGGCCCTCTTCTGGTTCTGGGGGGCAGGCTGAGCTTGTGCTTAATTCTTCTTCCTGATGGGAAAATAGAGTGACCTGTGCCTGTCCCAACACCTAGAGCTAGTCTCTCATTGGTTCCCCCTCTTCCCGTTCATCCTCAGGACAAATTGCAACCTGTACGGAACAGGAGGTTAAAGGTGCTGATTCTCCAAGGAGGGAGATGGCTAGTAAAGCGGCTGGAATGGCGAACCCGAGCAAAGGAGATGAGAAATGAGGTGCGTTTTAGAAACCTTTCCCGATCACACGGTGTACCATCTTCTGGGTTTCTCATGCCTGTTTTCGACGTAGGAAGATGCCCTTGAACCTGGAGATTTGGGACCCATGGGATGGGTACCATGCAGTATTACTTGAAAGGGTCTGCATTGGGTCACCCAACCTCACCGAACCTCTCAGCCCCAAGAGTGTCCACCCTTATGTCTCAATCAGCTGTGGGTCTAGATATGGTCAATCCAGGTTGCATCACAGCCCCTGAACGAATTTTGTAAGAATTTCTCTCTCTTTCACTGTCTTTGTTTCACGGGTTTTGAAAAGTAATTTATTTTTATAATGGGGTTTAGCTGCTTTTCACGGCTGTGTTTATGCCGCTTTACACCCCCTTGACTCACTTACGGAGAGATATCAATACATAGGTTTGAAGATTCTTACTAGTCAGATATATTCTTGTGCGGTGAATAGGGGGTGTTGAGTCCAGTTCACTGAAAAAGGAATAGGTCTTGTCTCTTACATATTGGGTTTATGGAACGGTATCTGAGCTAATTTGAAACCCTTGTTTTATGCATCACCCCACCTCACCTTTCCCGTTCAGCAGCCATAGTGTGTTTTCTAAACGTGTGACTCTGTTCTGTTTTGTAATTCAGTTCAAGTGTAGCGGTTTTTACATTCCCTCTCTAAGTGATATCTTAGGATAAGTGTCTTTTTCTGTGTGACTTATTTCACTTAGAATCGTCGTACCTAAATCCACTCATCGTGCTGCTACTAGCCTTATGACGTTGATTTCATGGCTGAGTGATATTCCATTGTACATGAGGACCCCAACTTCTTTATCCATTTTTCTCTTTGCTAGGATATTTAAGGTGTAATGAAGTGGGGGTTCTTGTCAACAGAGCAGCCCTAAACTTTGGGGTGCCTGTGTCTTGCTGATTTTTAGTTTTCCCAATTTATACGCCCATGAGTGGAAGTGCCCTATGCTCTCCAAGCTGTGTTTTTTAGATGTTTCAGAACACACCGTACACTTCTCCAGAGTGGCTGTTGGCAATTTACATCCCACCCATCAGCGTAGCAAGGCTCCCATTTCTCCATGGCCGGTCCTGCATTTCTGGTTTGGACACTTTTTTCCGCATGGCCCTTTTGCCCGCTGGGAAGCGAGACTTCTTTGGAGCGCTGATTGGCCTTTCCAGGTTGCTTGGTTGGCCAAAAAGGGCGTATGCGTTTTTTCCTGAATATATTCAGGAAAAAACGCATACGCCCTTTTTGGCCAAGGGCATCATTGTCCACGTTTTACCGCTTTTCAGGTGCTTTCAAGGCGATTGGAATCTACCTCCTGAAATCTGTTTCCTGCAATTCTGCCTTGCTTTCAAAGCCTCTTCGTTGCCTTCCCTTAATATATTTGTGGACGAGAGGTATCATTTAAAACTCTGCAGGTTTGTGAATTGCAGTGCCCCTGAGCTCCATTTTTCAACTCGCTTTTTTGGGAGCTGGCCGCAAAAGCGCAGGATTGCTTCAGGCCCTCTTCTGGTTCTGGGGGGCAGGCTGAGCTTGTGCTTAATTCTTCTTCCTGATGGGAAAATAGAGTGACCTGTGCCTGTCCCAACACCTAGAGCTAGTCTCTCATTGGTTCCCCCCTCTTCCCGTTCATCCTCAGGACAAATTGCAACCTGTACGGAACAGGAGGTTAAAGGTGCTGATTCTCCAAGGAGGGAGATGGCTAGTAAATCGGCTGGAATGGCGAACCCGAGCAAAGGAGATGAGAAATGAGGTGGGTTTTAGAAACCTTTCCCGATCACACGGTGTACCATCTTCTGGGTTTCTCATGCCTGTTTTCGACGTAGGAAGATGCCGTTGAACCTGGAGATTTGGGACCCATGGGATGGGTACCATGCAGTATTACTTGAAAGGGTCTGCGTTGGCTCACCCAACCTCACCGAACCTCTCAGCCCCAAGAGTGTCCACCCTTATGTCTCAATGAGCTGTGGGTCTAGATATGGTCAATCCAGGTTGCATCACAGCCCCTGAACGAATTTTGTAAGAATTTCTCTCTCTTTCACTGTCTTTGTTTCACGGGTTTTGAAAAGTAATTTATTTTTATAATGGGGTTTAGCTGCTTTTCACGGCTGTGTTTATGCCGCTTTACACCCCCTTGACTCACTTACAGAGAGATATCAATACATAGGTTTGAAGATTCTTACTAGTCAGATATATTCTTGTGCGGTGAATAGGGGGTGTTGAGTCCAGTTCACTGAAAAAGGAATAAGTCAGGTCTCTTACATATTGGGTTTATGGAACGGTATCTGAGCTAATTTGAAACCCTTGTTTTATGCATCACCCCACCTCACCTTGCCCGTTCAGCAGCCATAGTGTGTTTTCTAAACGTGTGACTCTGTTCTGTTTTGTAATTCACTTCAACTGTAGCGGTTTTTACATTCCCTCTATAAGTGCTATCTTAGGATAAGTGTCTTTTTCTGTGTGACTTAATTCACTTAGAATCGTCGTACCTAAATCCACTCATCGTGCTGCTACTAGCCTTATGACGTTGATTTCATGGCTGAGTGATATTCCATTGTACATGAGGACCCCAACTTCTTTATCCATTTTTCTCTTTCCTAGGATATTTAAGGTGTAATGAAGTGGGGGTTCTTGTCAGCAGAGCAGCCCTAAACTTTGGGGTGCCTGTGTCTTGCTGATTTTTTGTTTTCCCAATTTATACGCCCATGAGTGGAAGTGCCCTATGCTCTCCAAGCTGTGTTTTTTAGATGTTTCAGAACACACCGTACACTTCTCCAGAGTGGCTGTTGGCAATTTACATCCCACCCATCAGCGTAGCAAGGCTCCCATTTCTCCATGGCCGGTCCTGCATTTCTGGTTTGGACACTTTTTTCCGAATGGCCCTTTTGCCCGCTGGGAAGCGAGACTTCTTTGGAGCGCTGATTTGCCTTTCCAGGTTGCTTGGTTGGCCAAAAAGGGCGTATGCGTTTTTTCCAGAATATATTCAGGAAAAAACGCATACGCCCTTTTTGGCCAAGGGCATCATTGTCCACGTTTTGCCGCTTTTCAGGTGCTTTCAAGGCGATTCGAATCTACCTCCTGAAATCTGTTTCCTGCAATTCTGCCTTGCTTTCAAAGCCTCTTCGTTGCCTTCCCTTAATATATTTGTGGACGAGAGGTATCATTTAAAACTCTGCAGGTTTGTGAATTGCAGTGCCCCTGAGCTCCATTTTTCAACTCGCTTTTTTGGGAGCTGGCCGCAAAAGCGCAGGATTGCTTCAGGCCCTCTTCTGGTTCTGGGGGGCAGGCTGAGCTTGTGCTTAATTCTTCTTCCTGATGGGAAAATAGAGTGACCTGTGCCTGTCCCAACACCTAGAGCTAGTCTCTCATTGGTTCCCCCTCTTCCCGTTCATCCTCAGGACAAATTGCAACCTGTACGGAACAGGAGGTTAAAGGTGCTGATTCTCCAAGGAGGGAGATGGCTAGTAAAGCGGCTGGAATGGCGAACCCGAGCAAAGGAGATGAGAAATGAGGTGCGTTTTAGAAACCTTTCCCGATCACACGGTGTACCATCTTCTGGGTTTCTCATGCCTGTTTTCGACGTAGGAAGATGCCCTTGAACCTGGAGATTTGGGACCCATGGGATGGGTACCATGCAGTATTACTTGAAAGGGTCTGCATTGGGTCACCCAACCTCACCGAACCTCTCAGCCCCAAGAGTGTCCACCCTTATGTCTCAATCAGCTGTGGGTCTAGATATGGTCAATCCAGGTTGCATCACAGCCCCTGAACGAATTTTGTAAGAATTTCTCTCTCTTTCACTGTCTTTGTTTCACGGGTTTTGAAAAGTAATTTATTTTTATAATGGGGTTTAGCTGCTTTTCACGGCTGTGTTTATGCCGCTTTACACCCCCTTGACTCACTTACGGAGAGATATCAATACATAGGTTTGAAGATTCTTACTAGTCAGATATATTCTTGTGCGGTGAATAGGGGGTGTTGAGTCCAGTTCACTGAAAAAGGAATAGGTCTTGTCTCTTACATATTGGGTTTATGGAACGGTATCTGAGCTAATTTGAAACCCTTGTTTTATGCATCACCCCACCTCACCTTTCCCGTTCAGCAGCCATAGTGTGTTTTCTAAACGTGTGACTCTGTTCTGTTTTGTAATTCAGTTCAAGTGTAGCGGTTTTTACATTCCCTCTCTAAGTGATATCTTAGGATAAGTGTCTTTTTCTGTGTGACTTATTTCACTTAGAATCGTCGTACCTAAATCCACTCATCGTGCTGCTACTAGCCTTATGACGTTGATTTCATGGCTGAGTGATATTCCATTGTACATGAGGACCCCAACTTCTTTATCCATTTTTCTCTTTGCTAGGATATTTAAGGTGTAATGAAGTGGGGGTTCTTGTCAACAGAGCAGCCCTAAACTTTGGGGTGCCTGTGTCTTGCTGATTTTTAGTTTTCCCAATTTATACGCCCATGAGTGGAAGTGCCCTATGCTCTCCAAGCTGTGTTTTTTAGATGTTTCAGAACACACCGTACACTTCTCCAGAGTGGCTGTTGGCAATTTACATCCCACCCATCAGCGTAGCAAGGCTCCCATTTCTCCATGGCCGGTCCTGCATTTCTGGTTTGGACACTTTTTTCCGCATGGCCCTTTTGCCCGCTGGGAAGCGAGACTTCTTTGGAGCGCTGATTGGCCTTTCCAGGTTGCTTGGTTGGCCAAAAAGGGCGTATGCGTTTTTTCCTGAATATATTCAGGAAAAAACGCATACGCCCTTTTTGGCCAAGGGCATCATTGTCCACGTTTTACCGCTTTTCAGGTGCTTTCAAGGCGATTGGAATCTACCTCCTGAAATCTGTTTCCTGCAATTCTGCCTTGCTTTCAAAGCCTCTTCGTTGCCTTCCCTTAATATATTTGTGGACGAGAGGTATCATTTAAAACTCTGCAGGTTTGTGAATTGCAGTGCCCCTGAGCTCCATTTTTCAACTCGCTTTTTTGGGAGCTGGCCGCAAAAGCGCAGGATTGCTTCAGGCCCTCTTCTGGTTCTGGGGGGCAGGCTGAGCTTGTGCTTAATTCTTCTTCCTGATGGGAAAATAGAGTGACCTGTGCCTGTCCCAACACCTAGAGCTAGTCTCTCATTGGTTCCCCCTCTTCCCGTTCATCCTCAGGACAAATTGCAACCTGTACGGAACAGGAGGTTAAAGGTGCTGATTCTCCAAGGAGGGAGATGGCTAGTAAAGCGGCTGGAATGGCGAACCCGAGCAAAGGAGATGAGAAATGAGGTGCGTTTTAGAAACCTTTCCCGATCACACGGTGTACCATCTTCTGGGTTTCTCATGCCTGTTTTCGACGTAGGAAGATGCCCTTGAACCTGGAGATTTGGGACCCATGGGATGGGTACCATGCAGTATTACTTGAAAGGGTCTGCATTGGCTCACCCAACCTCACCGAACCTCTCAGCCCCAAGAGTGTCCACCCTTATGTCTCAATCAGCTGTGGGTCTAGATATGGTCAATCCAGGTTGCATCACAGCCCCTGAACGAATTTTGTAAGAATTTCTCTCTCTTTCACTGTCTTTGTTTCACGGGTTTTGAAAAGTAATTTATTTTTATAATGGGGTTTAGCTGCTTTTCACGGCTGTGTTTATGCCGCTTTACACCCCCTTGACTCACTTACGGAGAGATATCAATACATAGGTTTGAAGATTCTTACTAGTCAGATATATTCTTGTGCGGTGAATAGGGGGTGTTGAGTCCAGTTCACTGAAAAAGGAATAGGTCTTGTCTCTTACATATTGGGTTTATGGAACGGTATCTGAGCTAATTTGAAACCCTTGTTTTATGCATCACCCCACCTCACCTTTCCCGTTCAGCAGCCATAGTGTGTTTTCTAAACGTGTGACTCTGTTCTGTTTTGTAATTCAGTTCAAGTGTAGCGGTTTTTACATTCCCTCTCTAAGTGATATCTTAGGATAAGTGTCTTTTTCTGTGTGACTTATTTCACTTAGAATCGTCGTACCTAAATCCACTCATCGTGCTGCTACTAGCCTTATGACGTTGATTTCATGGCTGAGTGATATTCCATTGTACATGAGGACCCCAACTTCTTTATCCATTTTTCTCTTTGCTAGGATATTTAAGGTGTAATGAAGTGGGGGTTCTTGTCAACAGAGCAGCCCTAAACTTTGGGGTGCCTGTGTCTTGCTGATTTTTAGTTTTCCCAATTTATACGCCCATGAGTGGAAGTGCCCTATGCTCTCCAAGCTGTGTTTTTTAGATGTTTCAGAACACACCGTACACTTCTCCAGAGTGGCTGTTGGCAATTTACATCCCACCCATCAGCGTAGCAAGGCTCCCATTTCTCCATGGCCGGTCCTGCATTTCTGGTTTGGACACTTTTTTCCGCATGGCCCTTTTGCCCGCTGGGAAGCGAGACTTCTTTGGAGCGCTGATTGGCCTTTCCAGGTTGCTTGGTTGGCCAAAAAGGGCGTATGCGTTTTTTCCTGAATATATTCAGGAAAAAACGCATACGCCCTTTTTGGCCAAGGGCATCATTGTCCACGTTTTGCCGCTTTTCAGGTGCTTTCAAGGCGATTGGAATCTACCTCCTGAAATCTGTTTCCTGCAATTCTGCCTTGCTTTCAAAGCCTCTTCGTTGCCTTCCCTTAATATATTTGTGGACGAGAGGTATCATTTAAAACTCTGCAGGTTTGTGAATTGCAGTGCCCCTGAGCTCCATTTTTCAACTCGCTTTTTTGGGAGCTGGCCGCAAAAGCGCAGGATTGCTTCAGGCCCTCTTCTGGTTCTGGGGGGCAGGCTGAGCTTGTGCTTAATTCTTCTTCCTGATGGGAAAATAGAGTGACCTGTGCCTGTCCCAACACCTAGAGCTAGTCTCTCATTGGTTCCCCCTCTTCCCGTTCATCCTCAGGACAAATTGCAACCTGTACGGAACAGGAGGTTAAAGGTGCTGATTCTCCAAGGAGGGAGATGGCTAGTAAAGCGGCTGGAATGGCGAACCCGAGCAAAGGAGATGAGAAATGAGGTGCGTTTTAGAAACCTTTCCCGATCACACGGTGTACCATCTTCTGGGTTTCTCATGCCTGTTTTCGACGTAGGAAGATGCCCTTGAACCTGGAGATTTGGGACCCATGGGATGGATACCATGCAGTATTACTTGAAAGGGTCTGCATTGGCTCACCCAACCTCACGAACCTCTCAGCCCTAAGAGTGTCCACCCTTATGTCTCAATCAGCTGTGGGTCTAGATATGGTCAATCCAGGTTGCATCACAGCCCCTGAACGAATTTTGTAAGAATTTCTCTCTCTTTCACTGTCTTTGTTTCACGGGTTTTGAAAAGTAATTTATTTTTATAATGGGGTTTAGCTGCTTTTCACGGCTGTGTTTATGCCGCTTTACACCCCCTTGACTCACTTACGGAGAGATATCAATACATAGGTTTGAAGATTCTTACTAGTCAGATATATTCTTGTGCGGTGAATAGGGGGTGTTGAGTCCAGTTCACTGAAAAAGGAATAGGTCTTGTCTCTTACATATTGGGTTTATGGAACGGTATCTGAGCTAATTTGAAACCCTTGTTTTATGCATCACCCCACCTCACCTTTCCCGTTCAGCAGCCATAGTGTGTTTTCTAAACGTGTGACTCTGTTCTGTTTTGTAATTCAGTTCAAGTGTAGCGGTTTTTACATTCCCTCTCTAAGTGATATCTTAGGATAAGTGTCTTTTTCTGTGTGACTTATTTCACTTAGAATCGTCGTACCTAAATCCACTCATCGTGCTGCTACTAGCCTTATGACGTTGATTTCATGGCTGAGTGATATTCCATTGTACATGAGGACCCCAACTTCTTTATCCATTTTTCTCTTTGCTAGGATATTTAAGGTGTAATGAAGTGGGGGTTCTTGTCAACAGAGCAGCCCTAAACTTTGGGGTGCCTGTGTCTTGCTGATTTTTAGTTTTCCCAATTTATACGCCCATGAGTGGAAGTGCCCTATGCTCTCCAAGCTGTGTTTTTTAGATGTTTCAGAACACACCGTACACTTCTCCAGAGTGGCTGTTGGCAATTTACATCCCACCCATCAGCGTAGCAAGGCTCCCATTTCTCCATGGCCGGTCCTGCATTTCTGGTTTGGACACTTTTTTCCGCATGGCCCTTTTGCCCGCTGGGAAGCGAGACTTCTTTGGAGCGCTGATTGGCCTTTCCAGGTTGCTTGGTTGGCCAAAAAGGGCGTATGCGTTTTTTCCTGAATATATTCAGGAAAAAACGCATACGCCCTTTTTGGCCAAGGGCATCATTGTCCACGTTTTGCCGCTTTTCAGGTGCTTTCAAGGCGATTGGAATCTACCTCCTGAAATCTGTTTCCTGCAATTCTGCCTTGCTTTCAAAGCCTCTTCGTTGCCTTCCCTTAATATATTTGTGGACGAGAGGTATCATTTAAAACTCTGCAGGTTTGTGAATTGCAGTGCCCCTGAGCTCCATTTTTCAACTCGCTTTTTTGGGAGCTGGCCGCAAAAGCGCAGGATTGCTTCAGGCCCTCTTCTGGTTCTGGGGGGCAGGCTGAGCTTGTGCTTAATTCTTCTTCCTGATGGGAAAATAGAGTGACCTGTGCCTGTCCCAACACCTAGAGCTAGTCTCTCATTGGTTCCCCCTCTTCCCGTTCATCCTCAGGACAAATTGCAACCTGTACGGAACAGGAGGTTAAAGGTGCTGATTCTCCAAGGAGGGAGATGGCTAGTAAAGCGGCTGGAATGGCGAACCCGAGCAAAGGAGATGAGAAATGAGGTGCGTTTTAGAAACCTTTCCCGATCACACGGTGTACCATCTTCTGGGTTTCTCATGCCTGTTTTCGACGTAGGAAGATGCCCTTGAACCTGGAGATTTGGGACCCATGGGATGGATACCATGCAGTATTACTTGAAAGGGTCTGCATTGGCTCACCCAACCTCACGAACCTCTCAGCCCCAAGAGTGTCCACCCTTATGTCTCAATCAGCTGTGGGTCTAGATATGGTCAATCCAGGTTGCATCACAGCCCCTGAACGAATTTTGTAAGAATTTCTCTCTCTTTCACTGTCTTTGTTTCACGGGTTTTGAAAAGTAATTTATTTTTATAATGGGGTTTAGCTGCTTTTCACGGCTGTGTTTATGCCGCTTTACACCCCCTTGACTCACTTACGGAGAGATATCAATACATAGGTTTGAAGATTCTTACTAGTCAGATATATTCTTGTGGGGTGAATAGGGGGTGTTGAGTCCAGTTCACTGAAAAAGGAATAGGTCTTGTCTCTTACATATTGGGTTTATGGAACGGTATCTGAGCTAATTTGAAACCCTTGTTTTATGCATCACCCCACCTCACCTTTCCCGTTCAGCAGCCATAGTGTGTTTTCTAAACGTGTGACTCTGTTCTGTTTTGTAATTCACTTCAACTGTAGCGGTTTTTACATTCCCTCTCTAAGTGCTATCTTAGGATAAGTGTCTTTTTCTGTGTGACTTAATTCACTTAGAATCGTCGTACCTAAATCCACTCATCGTGCTGCTACTAGCCTTATGACGTTGATTTCATGGCTGAGTGATATTCCATTGTACATGAGGACCCCAACTTCTTTATCCATTTTTCTCTTTGCTAGGATATTTAAGGTGTAATGAAGTGGGGGTTCTTGTCAGCAGAGCAGCCCTAAACGTTGGGGTGCCTGTGTCTTGCTGATTTTTAGTTTTCCCAATTTATACGCCCATGAGTGGAAGTGCCCTATGCTCTCCAAGCTGTGTTTTTTAGATGTTTCAGAACACACCGTACACTTCTCCAGAGTGGCTGTTGGCAATTTACATCCCACCCATCAGCGTAGCAAGGCTCCCATTTCTCCATGGCCGGTCCTGCATTTCTGGTTTGGACACTTTTTTCCGCATGGCCCTTTTGCCCGCTGGGAAGCGAGACTTCTTTGGAGCGCTGATTGGCCTTTCCAGGTTGCTTGGTTGGCCAAAAAGGGCGTATGCGTTTTTTCCTGAATATATTCAGGAAAAAACGCATACGCCCTTTTTGGCCAAGGGCATCATTGTCCACGTTTTGCCGCTTTTCAGGTGCTTTCAAGGCGATTGGAATCTACCTCCTGAAATCTGTTTCCTGCAATTCTGCCTTGCTTTCAAAGCCTCTTCGTTGCCTTCCCTTAATATATTTGTGGACGAGAGGTATCATTTAAAACTCTGCAGGTTTGTGAATTGCAGTGCCCCTGAGCTCCATTTTTCAACTCGCTTTTTTGGGAGCTGGCCGCAAAAGCGCAGGATTGCTTCAGGCCCTCTTCTGGTTCTGGGGGGCAGGCTGAGCTTGTGCTTAATTCTTCTTCCTGATGGGAAAATAGAGTGACCTGTGCCTGTCCCAACACCTAGAGCTAGTCTCTCATTGGTTCCCCCTCTTCCCGTTCATCCTCAGGACAAATTGCAACCTGTACGGAACAGGAGGTTAAAGGTGCTGATTCTCCAAGGAGGGAGATGGCTAGTAAAGCGGCTGGAATGGCGAACCCGAGCAAAGGAGATGAGAAATGAGGTGCGTTTTAGAAACCTTTCCCGATCACACGGTGTACCATCTTCTGGGTTTCTCATGCCTGTTTTCGACGTAGGAAGATGCCCTTGAACCTGGAGATTTGGGACCCATGGGATGGATACCATGCAGTATTACTTGAAAGGGTCTGCATTGGCTCACCCAACCTCACGAACCTCTCAGCCCCAAGAGTGTCCACCCTTATGTCTCAATCAGCTGTGGGTCTAGATATGGTCAATCCAGGTTGCATCACAGCCCCTGAACGAATTTTGTAAGAATTTCTCTCTCTTTCACTGTCTTTGTTTCACGGGTTTTGAAAAGTAATTTATTTTTATAATGGGGTTTAGCTGCTTTTCACGGCTGTGTTTATGCCGCTTTACACCCCCTTGACTCACTTACGGAGAGATATCAATACATAGGTTTGAAGATTCTTACTAGTCAGATATATTCTTGTGGGGTGAATAGGGGGTGTTGAGTCCAGTTCACTGAAAAAGGAATAGGTCTTGTCTCTTACATATTGGGTTTATGGAACGGTATCTGAGCTAATTTGAAACCCTTGTTTTATGCATCACCCCACCTCACCTTTCCCGTTCAGCAGCCATAGTGTGTTTTCTAAACGTGTGACTCTGTTCTGTTTTGTAATTCACTTCAACTGTAGCGGTTTTTACATTCCCTCTCTAAGTGCTATCTTAGGATAAGTGTCTTTTTCTGTGTGACTTAATTCACTTAGAATCGTCGTACCTAAATCCACTCATCGTGCTGCTACTAGCCTTATGACGTTGATTTCATGGCTGAGTGATATTCCATTGTACATGAGGACCCCAACTTCTTTATCCATTTTTCTCTTTGCTAGGATATTTAAGGTGTAATGAAGTGGGGGTTCTTGTCAGCAGAGCAGCCCTAAACGTTGGGGTGCCTGTGTCTTGCTGATTTTTAGTTTTCCCAATTTATACGCCCATGAGTGGAAGTGCCCTATGCTCTCCAAGCTGTGTTTTTTAGATGTTTCAGAACACACCGTACACTTCTCCAGAGTGGCTGTTGGCAATTTACATCCCACCCATCAGCGTAGCAAGGCTCCCATTTCTCCATGGCCGGTCCTGCATTTCTGGTTTGGACACTTTTTTCCGCATGGCCCTTTTGCCCGCTGGGAAGCGAGACTTCTTTGGAGCGCTGATTGGCCTTTCCAGGTTGCTTGGTTGGCCAAAAAGGGCGTATGCGTTTTTTCCTGAATATATTCAGGAAAAAACGCATACGCCCTTTTTGGCCAAGGGCATCATTGTCCACGTTTTGCCGCTTTTCAGGTGCTTTCAAGGCGATTGGAATCTACCTCCTGAAATCTGTTTCCTGCAATTCTGCCTTGCTTTCAAAGCCTCTTCGTTGCCTTCCCTTAATATATTTGTGGACGAGAGGTATCATTTAAAACTCTGCAGGTTTGTGAATTGCAGTGCCCCTGAGCTCCATTTTTCAACTCGCTTTTTTGGGAGCTGGCCGCAAAAGCGCAGGATTGCTTCAGGCCCTCTTCTGGTTCTGGGGGGCAGGCTGAGCTTGTGCTTAATTCTTCTTCCTGATGGGAAAATAGAGTGACCTGTGCCTGTCCCAACACCTAGAGCTAGTCTCTCATTGGTTCCCCCTCTTCCCGTTCATCCTCAGGACAAATTGCAACCTGTACGGAACAGGAGGTTAAAGGTGCTGATTCTCCAAGGAGGGAGATGGCTAGTAAAGCGGCTGGAATGGCGAACCCGAGCAAAGGAGATGAGAAATGAGGTGCGTTTTAGAAACCTTTCCCGATCACACGGTGTACCATCTTCTGGGTTTCTCATGCCTGTTTTCGACGTAGGAAGATGCCCTTGAACCTGGAGATTTGGGACCCATGGGATGGGTACCATGCAGTATTACTTGAAAGGGTCTGCATTGGCTCACCCAACCTCACCGAACCTCTCAGCCCCAAGAGTGTCCACCCTTATGTCTCAATCAGCTGTGGGTCTAGATATGGTCAATCCAGGTTGCAACACAGCCCCTGAACGAATTTTGTAAGAATTTCTCTCTCTTTCACTGTCTTTGTTTCACGGGTTTTGAAAAGTAATTTATTTTTATAATGGGGTTTAGCTGCTTTTCACGGCTGTGTTTATGCCGCTTTACACCCCCTTGACTCACTTACGGAGAGATATCAATACATAGGTTTGAAGATTCTTACTAGTCAGATATATTCTTGTGCGGTGAATAGGGGGTGTTGAGTCCAGTTCACTGAAAAAGGAATAGGTCTTGTCTCTTACATATTGGGTTTATGGAACGGTATCTGAGCTAATTTGAAACCCTTGTTTTATGCATCACCCCACCTCACCTTTCCCGTTCAGCAGCCATAGTGTGTTTTCTAAACGTGTGACTCTGTTCTGTTTTGTAATTCAGTTCAAGTGTAGCGGTTTTTACATTCCCTCTCTAAGTGATATCTTATGATAAGTGTCTTTTTCTGTGTGACTTATTTCACTTAGAATCGTCGTACCTAAATCCACTCATCGTGCTGCTACTAGCCTTATGACGTTGATTTCATGGCTGAGTGATATTCCATTGTACATGAGGACCCCAACTTCTTTATCCATTTTTCTCTTTGTTAGGATATTTAAGGTGTAATGAAGTGGGGGTTCTTGTCAACAGAGCAGCCCTAAACTTTGGGGTGCCTGTGTCTTGCTGATTTTTAGTTTTCCCAATTTATACGCCCATGAGTGGAAGTGCCCTATGCTCTCCAAGCTGTGTTTTTTAGATGTTTCAGAACACACCGTACACTTCTCCAGAGTGGCTGTTGGCAATTTACATCCCACCCATCAGCGTAGCAAGGCTCCCATTTCTCCATGGCCGGTCCTGCATTTCTGGTTTGGACACTTTTTTCCGCATGGCCCTTTTGCCCGCTGGGAAGCGAGACTTCTTTGGAGCGCTGATTGGCCTTTCCAGGTTGCTTGGTTGGCCAAAAAGGGCGTATGCGTTTTTTCCTGAATATATTCAGGAAAAAACGCATACGCCCTTTTTGGCCAAGGGCATCATTGTCCACGTTTTGCCGCTTTTCATGTGCTTTCAAGGCGATTCGAATCTACCTCCTGAAATCTGTTTCCTGCAATTCTGCCTTGCTTTCAAAGCCTCTTCGTTGCCTTCCCTTAATATATTTGTGGACGAGAGGTATCATTTAAAACTCTGCAGGTTTGTGAATTGCAGTGCCCCTGAGCTCCATTTTTCAACTCGCTTTTTTGGGAGCTGGCCGCAAAAGCGCAGGATTGCTTCAGGCCCTCTTCTGGTTCTGGGGGGCAGGCTGAGCTTGTGCTTAATTCTTCTTCCTGATGGGAAAATAGAGTGACCTGTGCCTGTCCCAACACCTAGAGCTAGTCTCTCATTGGTTCCCCCTCTTCCCGTTCACCCTCAGGACAAATTGCAACCTGTACGGAACAGGAGGTTAAAGGTGCTGATTCTCCAAGGAGGCAGATGGCTAGTAAAGCGGCTGGAATGGTGAACCCGAGCAAAGGAGATGAGAAATGAGGTGCGTTTTAGAAACCTTTCCCGATCACACGGTGTACCATCTTCTGGGTTTCTCATGCCTGTTTTCGACGTAGGAAGATGCCCTTGAACCTGGAGATTTGGGACCCATGGGATGGATACCATGCAGTATTACTTGAAAGGGTCTGCATTGGCTCACCCAACCTCACGAACCTCTCAGCCCCAAGAGTGTCCACCCTTATGTCTCAATCAGCTGTGGGTCTAGATATGGTCAATCCAGGTTTCATCACAGCCCCTGAACGAATTTTGTAAGAATTTCTCTCTCTTTCACTGTCTTTGTTTCACGGGTTTTGAAAAGTAATTTATTTTTATAATGGGGTTTAGCTGCTTTTCACGGCTGTGTTTATGCCGCTTTACACCCCCTCGACTCACTTACGGAGAGATATCAATACATAGGTTTGAAGATTCTTACTAGTCAGATATATTCTTGTGCGGTGAATAGGGGGTGTTGAGTCCAGTTCACTGAAAAAGGAATAGGTCTTGTCTCTTACATATTGGGTTTATGGAACGGTATCTGAGCTAATTTGAAACCCTTGTTTTATGCATCACCCCACCTCACCTTTCCCGTTCAGCAGCCATAGTGTGTTTTCTAAACGTGTGACTCTGTTCTGTTTTGTAATTCAGTTCAAGTGTAGCGGTTTTTACATTCCCTCTCTAAGTGATATCTTATGATAAGTGTCTTTTTCTGTGTGACTTATTTCACTTAGAATCGTCGTACCTAAATCCACTCATCGTGCTGCTACTAGCCTTATGACGTTGATTTCATGGCTGAGTGATATTCCATTGTACATGAGGACCACAACTTCTTTATCCATTTTTCTCTTTCCTAGGATATTTAAGGTGTAATGAAGTGGGGGTTCTTGTCAACAGAGCAGCCCTAAACTTTGGGGTGCCTGTGTCTTGCTGATTTTTAGTTTTCCCAATTTATACGCCCATGAGTGGAAGTGCCCTATGCTCTCCAAGCTGTGTTTTTTAGATGTTTCAGAACACACCGTACACTTCTCCAGAGTGGCTGTTGGCAATTTACATCCCACCCATCAGCGTAGCAAGGCTCCCATTTCTCCATGGCCGGTCCTGCATTTCTGGTTTGGACACTTTTTTCCGCATGGCCCTTTTGCCCGCTGGGAAGCGAGAATTCTTTGGAGCGCTGATTGGCCTTTCCAGGTTGCTTGGTTGGCCAAAAAGGGCGTATGCGTTTTTTCCTGAATATATTCAGGAAAAAACGCATACGCCCTTTTTGGCCAAGGGCATCATTGTCCACGTTTTGCCGCTTTTCAGGTGCTTTCAAGGCGATTGGAATCTACCTCCTGAAATCTGTTTCCTGCAATTCTGCCTTGCTTTCAAAGCCTCTTCGTTGCCTTCCCTTAATATATTTGTGGACGAGAGGTATCATTTAAAACTCTGCAGGTTTGTGAATTGCAGTGCCCCTGAGCTCCATTTTTCAACTCGCTATTTTGGGAGCTGGCCGCAAAAGCGCAGGATTGCTTCAGGCCCTCTTCTGGTTCTGGGGGGCAGGCTGAGCTTGTGCTTAATTCTTCTTCCTGATGGGAAAATAGAGTGACCTGTGCCTGTCCCAACACCTAGAGCTAGTCTCTCATTGGTTCCCCCTCTTCCCGTTCATCCTCAGGACAAATTGCAACCTGTACGAACAGGAGGTTAAAGGTGCTGATTCTCCAAGGA
Organism: Balaenoptera acutorostrata; assembly: GCF_949987535.1. Classification (NCBI taxonomy): domain Eukaryota; kingdom Metazoa; phylum Chordata; class Mammalia; order Artiodactyla; family Balaenopteridae; genus Balaenoptera; species Balaenoptera acutorostrata. The sequence continues at coordinate 339,748 of NW_026646000.1, forward strand.
GGGAGATGGCTAGTAAAGCGGCTGGAATGCCGAACCCGAGCAAAGGAGATGAGAAATGAGGTGCGTTTTAGAAAACTTTCCCGATCACACGGTGTACCATCTTCTGGGTTTCTCATGCCTGTTTTCGACGTAGGAAGATCCCCTTGAACCTGGAGATTTGGGACCCATGGGATGGGTACCATGCAGTATTACTTGAAAGGGTCTGCATTGGCTAACCCAACCTCACCGAACCTCTCAGCCCCAAGAGTGTCCACCCTTATGTCTCAATCAGCTGTGGGTCTAGATATGGTCAATCCAGGTTGCATCACAGCCCCTGAACGAAGTTTGTAAGAATTTCTCTCTCTTTCACTGTCTTTGTTTCACGGGTTTTGAAAAGTAATTTATTTTTATAATGGGGTTTAGCTGCTTTTCACGGCTGTGTTTATGCCGCTTTACACCCCCTTGACTCACTTACGGAGAGATATCAATACATAGGTTTGAAGATTCTTACTAGTCAGATATATTCTTGTGCGGTGAATAGGGGGTGTTGAGTCCAGTTCACTGAAAAAGGAATAGGTCTTGTCTCTTACATATTGGGTTTATGGAACGGTATCTGAGCTAATTTGAAACCCTTGTTTTATGCATCACCCCACCTCACCTTTCCCGTTCAGCAGCCATAGTGTGTTTTCTAAACGTGTGACTCTGTTCTGTTTTGTAATTCAGTTCAAGTGTAGCGGTTTTTACATTCCCTCTCTAAGTGATATCTTAGGATAAGTGTCTTTTTCTGTGTGACTTATTTCACTTAGAATCGTCGTACCTAAATCCACTCATCGTGCTGCTACTAGCCTTATGACGTTGATTTCATGGCTGAGTGATATTCCATTGTACATGAGGACCCCAACTTCTTTATCCATTTTTCTCTTTGCTAGGATATTTAAGGTGTAATGAAGTGGGGGTTCTTGTCAACAGAGCAGCCCTAAACTTTGGGGTGCCTGTGTCTTGCTGATTTTTAGTTTTCCCAATTTATACGCCCATGAGTGGAAGTGCCCTATGCTCTCCAAGCTGTGTTTTTTAGATGTTTCAGAACACACCGTACACTTCTCCAGAGTGGCTGTTGGCAATTTACATCCCACCCATCAGCGTAGCAAGGCTCCCATTTCTCCATGGCCGGTCCTGCATTTCTGGTTTGGACACTTTTTTCCTCATGGCCCTTTTGCCCGCTGGGAAGCGAGACTTCTTTGGAGCGCTGATTGGCCTTTCCAGGTTGCTTGGTTGGCCAAAAAGGGCGTATGCGTTTTTTCCTGAATATATTCAGGAAAAAACGCATACGCCCTTTTTGGCCAAGGGCATCATTGTCCACGTTTTGCCGCTTTTCAGGTGCTTTCAAGGCGATTGGAATCTACCTCCTGAAATCTGTTTCCTGCAATTCTGCCTTGCTTTCAAAGCCTCTTCGTTGCCTTCCCTTAATATATTTGTGGACGAGAGGTATCATTTAAAACTCTGCAGGTTTGTGAATTGCAGTGCCCCTGAGCTCCATTTTTCAACTCGCTTTTTTGGGAGCTGGCCGCAAAAGCGCAGGATTGCTTCAGGCCCTCTTCTGGTTCTGGGGGGCAGGCTGAGCTTGTGCTTAATTCTTCTTCCTGATGGGAAAATAGAGTGACCTGTGCCTGTCCCAACACCTAGACCTAGTCTCTCATTGGTTCCCCCTCTTCCCGTTCATCCTCAGGACAAATTGCAACCTGTACGGAACAGGAGGTTAAAGTTGCTTATTCTCCAAGGAGGGAGATGGCTAGTAAAGCGGCTGGAATGGCGAACCCGAGCAAAGGAGATGAGAAATGAGGTGCGTTTTAGAAACCTTTCCCGATCACACGGTGTACCATCTTCTGGGTTTCTCATGCCTGTTTTCGACGTAGGAAGATGCCCTTGAACCTGGAGATTTGGGACCCATGGGATGGGTACCATGCAGTATTATTTGAAAGTGTCTGCATTGGCTCACCCAACCTCACCGAACCTCTCAGCCCCAAGAGTGTCCACCCTTATGTCTCAATCAGCTGTGGGTTTAGATATGGTCAATCCAGGTTGCATCACAGCCCCTGAACGAATTTTGTAAGAATTTCTCTCTCTTTCACTGTCTTTGTTTCACGGGTTTTGAAAAGTAATTTATTTTTATAATGGGGTTTAGCTGCTTTTCACGGCTGTGTTTATGCCGCTTTACACCCCCTTGACTCAGTTACGGAGAGATATCAATACATAGGTTTGAAGATTCTTACTAGTCAGATATATTCTTGTGCGGTGAATAGGGGGTGTTGAGTCCAGTTCACTGAAAAAGGAATAGGTCTTGTCTCTTACATATTGGTTTTATGGAACGGTATCTGAGCTAATTTGAAACCCTTGTTTTATGCATCACCCCACCTCACCTTGCCCGTTCAGCAGCCATAGTGTGTTTTCTAAACGTGTGACTCTGTTCTGTTTTGTAATTCAGTTCAAGTGTAGCGGTTTTTACATTCCCTCTATAAGTGATATCTTATGATAAGTGCCTTTTTCTGTGTGACTTATTTCACTTAGAATCGTCGTACCTAAATCCACTCATCGTGCTGCTACTAGCCTTATGACGTTGATTTCATGGCTGAGTGATATTCCATTGTACATGAGGACCACAACTTCTTTATCCATTTTTCTCTTTCCTAGGATATTTAAGGTGTAATGAAGTGGGGGTTCTTGTCAACAGAGCAGCCCTAAACTTTGGGGTGCCTGTGTCTTGCTGATTTTTAGTTTTCCCAATTTATACGCCCATGAGTGGAAGTGCCCTATGCTCTCCAAGCTGTGTTTTTTAGATGTTTCAGAACACACCGTACACTTCTCCAGAGTGGCTGTTGGCAATTTACATCCCACCCATCAGCGTAGCAAGGCTCCCATTTCTCCATGGCCGGTCCTGCCTTTCTGGTTTGGACACTTTTTTCCGCATGGCCCTTTTGCCCGCTGGGAAGCCAGACTTTTTGGAGCGCTGATTGGCCTTTCCAGGTTGCCTGGTTGGCCAAAAAGGGCGTATGCGTTTTTTCCTGAATATATTCAGGAAAAAACGCATACGCCCTTTTTGGCCAAGGGCATCATTGTCCACGTTTTGCCGCTTTTCAGGTGCTTTCAAGGCGATTGGAATCTACCTCCTGAAATCTGTTTCCTGCAATTCTGCCTTGCTTTCAAAGCCTCTTCGTTGCCTTCCCTTAATATATTTGTGGACGAGAGGTATCATTTAAAACTCTGCAGGTTTGTGAATTGCAGTGTCCCTGAGCTCCATTTTTCAACTCGCTTTTTTGGGAGCTGGCCGCAAAAGCGCAGGATTGCTTCAGGCCCTCTTCTGGTTCTGGGGGGCAGGCTGAGCTTGTGCTTAATTCTTCTTCCTGATGGGAAAATAGAGTGACCTGTGCCTGTCCCAACACCTAGAGCTAGTCTCTCATTGGTTCCCCCTCTTCCCGTTCATCCTCAGGACAAATTGCAACCTGTACGGAACAGGAGGTTAAAGGTGCTGATTCTCCAAGGAGGGAGATGGCTAGTAAAGCGGCTGGAATGCCGAACCCGAGCAAAGGAGATGAGAAATGAGGTGCGTTTTAGAAACCTTTCCCGATCACACGGTGTACCATCTTCTGGGTTTCTCATGCCTGTTTTCGACGTAGGAAGATCCCCTTGAACCTGGAGATTTGGGACCCATGGGATGGGTACCATGCAGTATTACTTGAAAGGGTCTGCATTGGCTCACCCAACCTCACCGAACCTCTCAGCCCCAAGAGTGTCCACCCTTATGTCTCAATCAGCTGTGGGTCTAGATATGGTCAATCCAGGTTTCATCACAGGCCCTGAACGAATTTTGTAAGAATTTCTCTCTCTTTCACTGTCTTTGTTTCACGGGTTTTGAAAAGTAATTTATTTTTATAATGGGGTTTAGCTGCTTTTCACGGCTGTGTTTATGCCGCTTTACACCCCCTTGACTCACTTACGGAGAGATATCAATACATAGGTTTGAAGATTCTTACTAGTCAGATATATTCTTGTGCGGTGAATAGGGGGTGTTGAGTCCAGTTCACTGAAAAAGGAATAGGTCTTGTCTCTTACATATTGGGTTTATGGAACGGTATCTGAGCTAATTTGAAACCCTTGTTTTATGCATCACCCCACCTCACCTTGCCCGTTCAGCAGCCATAGTGTGTTTTCTAAACGTGTGACTCTGTTCTGTTTTGTAATTCAGTTCAAGTGTAGCGGTTTTTACATTCCCTCTATAAGTGATATCTTATGATAAGTGCCTTTTTCTGTGTGACTTATTTCACTGAATCGTCGTACCTAAATCCACTCATCGTGCTGCTACTAGCCTTATGACGTTGATTTCATGGCTGAGTGATATTCCATTGTACATGAGGACCCCAACTTCTTTATCCATTTTTCTCTTTCCTAGGATATTTAAGGTGTAATGAAGTGGGGGTTCTTGTAAACAGAGCAGCCCTAAACTTTGGTGTGCCTGTGTCTTGCTGATTTTTAGTTTTCCCAATTTATACGCCCATGAGTGGAAGTGCCCTATGCTCTCCAAGCTGTGTTTTTTAGATGTTTCAGAACACACCGTACACTTCTCCAGAGTGGCTGTTGGCAATTTACATCCCACCCATCAGCGTAGCAAGGCTCCCATTTCTCCATGGCCGGTCCTGCATTTCTGGTTTGTACACTTTTTTCCGCATGGCCCTTTTGCCCGCTGGGAAGCGAGACTTCTTTGGAGCGCTGATTGGCCTTTCCAGGTTGCTTGGTTGGCCAAAAAGGGCGTATGCGTTTTTTCCTGAATATATTCAGGAAAAAACGCATACGCCCTTTTTGGCCAAGGGCATCATTGTCCACGTTTTGCCGCTTTTCAGGTGCTTTCAAGGCGATTGTAATCTACCTCCTGAAATCTGTTTCCTGCAATTCTTCCTTGCTTTCAAAGCCTCTTCGTTGCCTTCCCTTAATATATTTGTGGACGAGAGGTATCATTTAAAACTCTGCAGGTTTGTGAATTGCAGTGCCCCTGAGCTCCATTTTTCAACTCGCTTTTTTGGGAGCTGGCCGCAAAAGCGCAGGATTGCTTCAGGCCCTCTTCTGGTTCTGGGGGGCAGGCTGAGCTTGTGCTTAATTCTTCTTCCTGATGGGAAAATAGAGTGACCTGTGCCTGTCCCAACACCTAGAGCTAGTCTCTCATTGGTTCCCCCTCTTCCCGTTCATCCTCAGGACAAATTGCAACCTGTACGGAACAGGAGGTTAAAGGTGCTGATTCTCCAAGGAGGGAGATGGCTAGTAAAGCGGCTGGAATGGCGAACCCGAGCAAAGGAGATGAGAAATGAGGTGCGTTTTAGAAACCTTTCCCGATCACACGGTGTACCATCTTCTGGGTTTCTCATGCCTGTTTTCGACGTAGGAAGATGCCCTTGAACCTGGAGATTTGGGACCCATGGGATGGATACCATGCAGTATTACTTGAAAGGGTCTGCATTGGCTCACCCAACCTCACGAACCTCTCAGCCCCAAGAGTGTCCACCCTTATGTCTCAATCAGCTGTGGGTCTAGATATGGTCAATCCAGGTTTCATCACAGCCCCTGAACGAATTTTGTAAGAATTTCTCTCTCTTTCACTGTCTTTGTTTCACGGGTTTTGAAAAGTAATTTATTTTTATAATGGGGTTTAGCTGCTTTTCACGGCTGTGTTTATGCCGCTTTACACCCCCTTGACTCACTTACGGAGAGATATCAATACATAGGTTTGAAGATTCTTACTAGTCAGATATATTCTTGTGCGGTGAATAGGGGGTGTTGAGTCCAGTTCACTGAAAAAGGAATAGGTCTTGTCTCTTACATATTGGGTTTATGGAACGGTATCTGAGCTAATTTGAAACCCTTGTTTTATGCATCACCCCACCTCACCTTTCCCGTTCAGCAGCCATAGTGTGTTTTCTAAACGTGTGACTCTGTTCTGTTTTGTAATTCAGTTCAAGTGTAGCGGTTTTTACATTCCCTCTATAAGTGATATCTTATGATAAGTGCCTTTTTCTGTGTGACTTATTTCACTTAGAATCGTCGTACCTAAATCCACTCATCGTGCTGCTACTAGCCTTATGACGTTGATTTCATGGCTGAGTGATATTCCATTGTACATGAGGACCCCAACTTCTTTATCCATTTTTCTCTTTCCTAGGATATTTAAGGTGTAATGAAGTGGGGGTTCTTGTAAACAGAGCAGCCCTAAACTTTGGTGTGCCTGTGTCTTGCTGATTTTTAGTTTTCCCAATTTATACGCCCATGAGTGGAAGTGCCCTATGCTCTCCAAGCTGTGTTTTTTAGATGTTTCAGAACACACCGTACACTTCTCCAGAGTGGCTGTTGGCAATTTACATCCCACCCATCAGCGTAGCAAGGCTCCCATTTCTCCATGGCCGGTCCTGCATTTCTGGTTTGGACACTTTTTTCCGCATGGCCCTTTTGCCCGCTGGGAAGCGAGACTTCTTTGGAGCGCTGATTGGCCTTTCCAGGTTGCTTGGTTGGCCAAAAAGGGCGTATGCGTTTTTTCCTGAATATATTCAGGAAAAAACGCATACGCCCTTTTTGGCCAAGGGCATCATTGTCCACGTTTTGCCGCTTTTCAGGTGCTTTCAAGGCGATTCGAATCTACCTCCTGAAATCTGTTTCCTGCAATTCTGCCTTGCTTTCAAAGCCTCTTCGTTGCCTTCCCTTAATATATTTGTGGACGAGAGGTATCATTTAAAACTCTGCAGGTTTGTGAATTGCAGTGCCCCTGAGCTCCATTTTTCAACTCGCTTTTTTGGGAGCTGGCCGCAAAAGCGCAGGATTGCTTCAGGCCCTCTTTTGGTTCTGGGGGGCAGGCTGAGCTTGTGCTTAATTCTTCTTCCTGATGGGAAAATAGAGTGACCTGTGCCTGTCCCAACACCTAGAGCTAGTCTCTCATTGGTTACCCCTCTTCCCGTTCATCCTCAGGACAATTTGCAACCTGTACGGAACAGGAGGTTAAAGGTGCTGATTCTCCAAGGAGGGAGATGGCTAGTAAATCGGCTGGAATGGCGAACCCGAGCAAAGGAGATGAGAAATCAGGTGCGTTTGAGAAACCTTTCCCGATCACACGGTGTACCATCTTCTGGGTTTCTCATGCCTGTTTTCGACGTAGGAAGATGCCCTTGAACCTGGAGATTTGGGACCCATGGGATGGGTACCATGCAGTATTACTTGAAAGGGTCTGCATTGGCTCACCCAACCTCACGAACCTCTCAGCCCCAAGAGTGTCCACCCTTATGTCTCAATCATCTGTGGGTCTAGATATGGTCAATCCAGGTTGCATCACAGCCCCTGAACGAATTTTGTAAGAATTTCTCTCTCTTTCACTGTCTTTGTTTCACGGGTTTTGAAAAGTAATTTATTTTTATAATGGGGTTTAGCTGCTTTTCACGGCTGTGTTTATGCCGCTTTACACCCCCTTGACTCACTTACGGAGAGATATCAATACATAGGTTTGAAGATTCTTACTAGTCAGATATATTCTTGTGCGGTGAATAGGGGGTGTTGAGTCCAGTTCACTGAAAAAGGAATAGGTCTTGTCTCTTACATATTGGGTTTATGGAACGGTATCTGAGCTAATTTGAAACCCTTGTTTTATGCATCACCCCACCTCACCTTTCCCGTTCAGCAGCCATAGTGTGTTTTCTAAACGTGTGACTCTGTTCTGTTTTGTAATTCAGTTCAAGTGTAGCGGTTTTTACATTCCCTCTCTAAGTGATATCTTATGATAAGTGTCTTTTTCTGTGTGACTTATTTCACTTAGAATCGTCATACCTAAATCCACTCATCGTGCTGCTACTAGCCTTATGACGTTGATTTCATGGCTGAGTGATATTCCATTGTACATGAGGACCCCAACTTCTTTATCCATTTTTCTCTTTGCTAGGATATTTAAGGTGTAATGAAGTGGGGGTTCTTGTCAACAGAGCAGCCCTAAACTTTGGGGTGCCTGTGTCTTGCTGATTTTTAGTTTTCCCAATTTATACGCCCATGAGTGGAAGTGCCCTATGCTCTCCAAGCTGTGTTTTTTAGATGTTTCAGAACACACCGTACACTTCTCCAGAGTGGCTGTTGGCAATTTACATCCCACCCATCAGCGTAGCAAGGCTCCCATTTCTCCATGGCCGGTCCTGCATTTCTGGTTTGGACACTTTTTTCCGCATGGCCCTTTTGCCCGCTGGGAAGCGAGACTTCTTTGGAGCGCTGATTGGCCTTTCCAGGTTGCTTGGTTGGCCAAAAAGGGCGTATGCGTTTTTTCCTGAATATATTCAGGAAAAAACGCATACGCCCTTTTTGGCCAAGGGCATCATTGTCCACGTTTTGCCGCTTTTCAGGTGCTTTCAAGGCGATTGGAATCTACCTCCTGAAATCTGTTTCCTGCAATTCTGCCTTGCTTTCAAAGCCTCTTCGTTGCCTTCCCTTAATATATTTGTGGACGAGAGGTATCATTTAAAACTCTGCAGGTTTGTGAATTGCAGTGCCCCTGAGCTCCATTTTTCAACTCGCTTTTTTGGGAGCTGGCCGCAAAAGCGCAGGATTGCTTCAGGCCCTCTTCTGGTTCTGGGGGGCAGGCTGAGCTTGTGCTTAATTCTTCTTCCTGATGGGAAAATAGAGTGACCTGTGCCTGTCCCAACACCTAGAGCTAGTCTCTCATTGGTTCCCCCTCTTCCCGTTCATCCTCAGGACAAATTGCAACCTGTACGGAACAGGAGGTTAAAGGTGCTGATTCTCCAAGGAGGGAGATGGCTAGTAAAGCGGCTGGAATGGTGAAGCCGAGCAAAGGAGATGAGAAATGAGGTGCGTTTTAGAAACCTTTCCCGATCACACGGTGTACCATCTTCTGGGTTTCTCATGCCTGTTTTTGACGTAGGAAGATGCCCTTGAACCTGGAGATTTGGGACCCATGGGATGGATACCATGCAGTATTACTTGAAAGGGTCTGCATTGGCTCACCCAACCTCACGAACCTCTCAGCCCCAAGAGTGTCCACCCTTATGTCTCAATCAGCTGTGGGTCTAGATATGGTCAATCCAGGTTTCATCACAGCCCCTGAACGAATTTTGTAAGAATTTCTCTCTCTTTCACTGTCTTTGTTTCACGGGTTTTGAAAAGTAATTTATTTTTACAATGGGGTTTAGCTGCTTTTCACGGCTGTGTTTATGCCGCTTTACACCCCCTTGACTCACTTACGGAGAGATATCAATACATAGGTTTGAAGATTCTTACTAGTCAGATATATTCTTGTGCGGTGAATAGGGGGTGTTGAGTCCAGTTCACTGAAAAAGGAATAGGTCTTGTCTCTTACATATTGGGTTTATGGAACGGTATCTGAGCTAATTTGAAACCCTTGTTTTATGCATCACCCCACCTCACCTTTCCCGTTCAGCAGCCATAGTGTGTTTTCTAAACGTGTGACTCTGTTCTGTTTTGTAATTCAGTTCAAGTGTAGCGGTTTTTACATTCCCTCTCTAAGTGATATCTTATGATAAGTGTCTTTTTCTGTGTGACTTATTTCACTTAGAATCATCGTACCTAAATCCACTCATCGTGCTGCTACTAGCCTTATGACGTTGATTTCATGGCTGAGTGATATTCCATTGTACATGAGGACCACAACTTCTTTATCCATTTTTCTCTTTCCTAGGATATTTAAGGTGTAATGAAGTGGGGGTTCTTGTCAACAGAGCAGCCCTAAACTTTGGGGTGCCTGTGTCTTGCTGATTTTTAGTTTTCCCAATTTATACGCCCATGAGTGGAAGTGCCCTATGCTCTCCAAGCTGTGTTTTTTAGATGTTTCAGAACACACCGTACACTTCTCCAGAGTGGCTGTTGGCAATTTACATCCCACCCATCAGCGTAGCAAGGCTCCCATTTCTCCATGGCCGGTCCTGCATTTCTGGTTTGGACACTTTTTTCCGCATGGCCCTTTTGCCCGCTGGGAAGCCAGACTTTTTGGAGCGCTGATTGGCCTTTCCAGGTTGCCTGGTTGGCCAAAAAGTGCGTATGCGTTTTTTCCTGAATATATTCAGGAAAAAACGCATACGCCCTTTTTGGCCAAGGGCATCATTGTCCACGTTTTGCCGCTTTTCAGGTGCTTTCAAGGCGATTGGAATCTACCTCCTGAAATCTGTTTCCTGCAATTCTGCCTTGCTTTCAAAGCCTCTTCGTTGCCTTCCCTTAATATATTTGTGGACGAGAGGTATCATTTAAAACTCTGCAGGTTTGTGAATTGCAGTGTCCCTGAGCTCCATTTTTCAACTCGCTTTTTTGGGAGCTGGCCGCAAAAGCGCAGGATTGCTTCAGGCCCTCTTCTGGTTCTGGGGGGCAGGCTGAGCTTGTGCTTAATTCTTCTTCCTGATGGGAAAATAGAGTGACCTGTGCCTGTCCCAACACCTAGAGCTTGTCTCTCATTGGTTCCCCCTCTTCCCGTTCATCCTCAGGACAAATTGCAACCTGTACGGAACAGGAGGTTAAAGGTGCTGATTCTCCAAGGAGGGAGATGGCTAGTAAATCGGCTGGAATGGCGAACCCGAGCAAAGGAGATGAGAAATGAGGTGCGTTTTAGAAACCTTTCCCGATCACACGGTGTACCATCTTCTGGGTTTCTCATGCCTGTTTTCGACGTAGGAAGATCCCCTTGAACCTGGAGATTTGGGACCCATGGGATGGGTACCATGCAGTATTACTTGAAAGGGTCTGCATTGGCTCACCCAACCTCACCGAACCTCTCAGCCCCAAGAGTGTCCACCCTTATGTCTCAATCAGCTGTGGGTCTAGATATGGTCAATCCAGGTGTCATCACAGCCCCTGAACGAATTTTGTAAGAATTTCTCTCTCTTTCACTGTCTTTGTTTCACGGGTTTTGAAAAGTAATTTATTTTTATAATGGGGTTTAGCTGCTTTTCACGGCTGTGTTTATGCCGCTTTACACCCCCTTGACTCACTTACGGAGAGATATCAATACATAGGTTTGAAGATTCTTACTAGTCAGATATATTCTTGTGCGGTGAATAGGGGGTGTTGAGTCCAGTTCACTGAAAAAGGAATAGGTCTTGTCTCTTACATATTGGGTTTATGGAACGGTATCTGAGCTAATTTGAAACCCTTGTTTTATGCATCACCCCACCTCACCTTTCCCGTTCAGCAGCCATAGTGTGTTTTCTAAACGTGTGACTCTGTTCTGTTTTGTAATTCAGTTCAAGTGTAGCGGTTTTTACATTCCCTCTCTAAGTGATATCTTATGATAAGTGTCTTTTTCTGTGTGACTTATTTCACTTAGAATCGTCGTACCTAAATCCACTCATCGTGCTGCTACTAGCCTTATGACGTTGATTTCATGGCTGAGTGATATTCCATTGTACATGAGGACCCCAACTTCTTTATCCATTTTTCTCTTTGCTAGGATATTTAAGGTGTAATGAAGTGGGGGTTCTTGTCAACAGAGCAGCCCTAAACTTTGGGGTGCCTGTGTCTTGCTGATTTTTAGTTTTCCCAATTTATACGCCCATGAGTGGAAGTGCCCTATGCTCTCCAAGCTGTGTTTTTTAGATGTTTCAGAACACACCGTACACTTCTCCAGAGTGGCTGTTGGCAATTTACATCCCACCCATCAGCGTAGCAAGGCTCCCATTTCTCCATGGCCGGTCCTGCATTTCTGGTTTGGACACTTTTTTCCGCATGGCCCTTTTGCCCGCTGGGAAGCGAGACTTCTTTGGAGCGCTGATTGGCCTTTCCAGGTTGCTTGGTTGGCCAAAAGGGCGTATGCGTTTTTTCCTGAATATATTCAGGAAAAAACGCATACGCCCTTTTTGGCCAAGGGCATCATTGTCCACGTTTTGCCGCTTTTCAGGTGCTTTCAAGGCGATTGGAATCTACCTCCTGAAATCTGTTTCCTGCAATTCTGCCTTGCTTTCAAAGCCTCTTCGTTGCCTTCCCTTAATATATTTGTGGACGAGAGGTATCATTTAAAACTCTGCAGGTTTGTGAATTGCAGTGCCCCTGAGCTCCATTTTTCAACTCGCTTTTTTGGGAGCTGGCCGCAAAAGCGCAGGATTGCTTCAGGCCCTCTTCTGGTTCTGGGGGGCAGGCTGAGCTTGTGCTTAATTCTTCTTCCTGATGGGAAAATAGAGTGACCTGTGCCTGTCCCAACCCCTAGATCTAGTCTCTCATTGGTTCCCCCTCTTCCCGTTCATCCTCAGGACAAATTGCAACCTGTACGGAACAGGAGGTTAAAGGTGCTGATTCTCCAAGGAGGGAGATGGCTAGTAAAGCGGCTGGAATGGCGAACCCGAGCAAAGGAGATGAGAAATGAGGTGCGTTTTAGAAACCTTTCCCGATCACACGGTGTACCATCTTCTGGGTTTCTCATGCCTGTTTTCGACGTAGGAAGATACCCTTGAACCTGGAGATTTGGGACCCATGGGATGGGTACCATGCAGTATTACTTGAAAGGGTCTGCATTGGCTCACCCAACCTCACGAACCTCTCAGCCCCAAGAGTGTCCACCCTTATGTCTCAATCAGCTGTGGGTCTAGATATGGTCAATCTAGGTTGCATCACAGCCCCTGAACGAATTTTGTAAGAATTTCTCTCTCTTTCACTGTCTTTGTTTCACGGGTTTTGAAAAGTAATTTATTTTTATAATGGGGTTTAGCTGCTTTTCACGGCTGTGTTTATGCCGCTTTACACCCCCTTGACTCACTTACGGAGAGATATCAATACATAGGTTTGAAGATTCTTACTAGTCAGATATATTCTTGTGCGGTGAATAGGGGGTGTTGAGTCCAGTTCACTGAAAAAGGAATAGGTCTTGTCTCTTACATATTGGGTTTATGGAACGGTATCTGAGCTAATTTGAAACCCTTGTTTTATGCATCACCCCACCTCACCTTGCCCGTTCAGCAGCCATAGTGTGTTTTCTAAACGTGTGACTCTGTTCTGTTTTGTAATTCATTTCAAGTGTAGCGGTTTTTACATTCCCTCTATAAGTGATATCTTATGATAAGTGCCTTTTTCTGTGTGACTTATTTCACTTAGAATCGTCGTAACTAAATCCACTCATCGTGCTGCTACTAGCCTTATGACGTTGATTTCATGGCTGAGTGATATTCCATTGTACATGAGGACCCCAACTTCTTTATCCATTTTTCTCTTTGCTAGGATATTTAAGGTGTAATGAAGTGGGGGTTCTTGTCAACAGAGCAGCCCTAAACTTTGGGGTGCCTGTGTCTTGCTGATTTTTAGTTTTCCCAATTTATACGCCCATGAGTGGAAGTGCCCTATGCTCTCCAAGCTGTGTTTTTTAGATGTTTCAGAACACACCGTACACTTCTCCAGAGTGGCTGTTGGCAATTTACATCCCACCCATCAGCGTAGCAAGGCTCCCATTTCTCCATGGCCGGTCCGGCATTTCTGGTTTGGACACTTTTTTCCGCATGGCCCTTTTGCCCGCTGGGAAGCGAGACTTCTTTGGAGCGCTGATTGGCCTTTCCAGGTTGCTTGGTTGGCCAAAAAGGGCGTATGCGTTTTTTCCTGAATATATTCAGGAAAAAACGTATACGCCCTTTTTGGCCAAGGGCATCATTGTCCACGTTTTGCCGCTTTTCAGGTGCTTTCAAGGCGATTGGAATCTACCTCCTGAAATCTGTTTCCTGCAATTCTGCCTTGCTTTCAAAGCCTCTTCGTTGCCTTCCCTTAATATATTTGTGGACGAGAGGTATCATTTAAAACTCTGCAGGTTTGTGAATTGCAGTGCCCCTGAGCTCCATTTTTCAACTCGCTTTTTTGGGAGCTGGCCGCAAAAGCGCAGGATTGCTTCAGGCCCTCTTCTGGTTCTGGGGGGCAGGCTGAGCTTGTGCTTAATTCTTCTTCCTGATGGGAAAATAGAGTGACCTGTGCCTGTCCCAACACCTAGAGCTAGTCTCTCATTGGTTCCCCCTCTTCCCGTTCATCCTCAGGACAAATTGCAACCTGTACGGAACAGGAGGTTAAAGGTGCTGATTCTCCAAGGAGGGAGATGGCTAGTAAAGCGGCTGGAATGGCGAACCCGAGCAAAGGAGATGAGAAATGAGGTGCGTTTTAGAAACCTTTCCCGATCACACGGTGTACCATCTTCTGGGTTTCTCATGCCTGTTTTCGACGTAGGAAGATGCCCTTGAACCTGGAGATTTGGGACCCATGGGATGGGTACCATGCAGTATTATTTGAAAGTGTCTGCATTGGCTCACCCAACCTCACCGAACCTCTCAGCCCCAAGAGTGTCCACCCTTATGTCTCAATCAGCTGTGGGTCTAGATATGGTCAATCCAGGTTTCATCACAGCCCCTGAACGAATTTTGTAAGAATTTCTCTCTCTTTCACTGTCTTTGTTTCACGGGTTTTGAAAAGTAATTTATTTTTATAATGGGGTTTAGCTGCTTTTCACGGCTGTGTTTATGCCGCTTTACACCCCCTTGACTCACTTACGGAGAGATATCAATACATAGGTTTGAAGATTCTTACTAGTCAGATATATTCTTGTGCGGTGAATAGGGGGTGTTGAGTCCAGTTCACTGAAAAAGGAATAGGTCTTGTCTCTTACATATTGGGTTTATGGAACGGTATCTGAGCTAATTTGAAACCCTTGTTTTATGCATCACCCCACCTCACCTTGCCCGTTCAGCAGCCATAGTGTGTTTTCTAAACGTGTGACTCTGTTCTGTTTTGTAATTCAGTTCAAGTGTAGCGGTTTTTACATTCAATCTATAAGTGATATCTTATGATAAGTGCCTTTTTCTGTGTGACTTATTTCACTTAGAATCGTCGTACCTAAATCCACTCATCGTGCTGCTACTAGCCTTATGACGTTGATTTCATGGCTGAGTGATATTCCATTGTACATGAGGACCCCAACTTCTTTATCCATTTTTCTCTTTGCTAGGATATTTAAGGTGTAATGAAGTGGGGGTTCTTGTCAACAGAGCAGCCCTAAACTTTGGGGTGCCTGTGTCTTGCTGATTTTTAGTTTTCCCAATTTATACGCCCATGAGTGGAAGTGCCCTATGCTCTCCAAGCTGTGTTTTTTAGATGTTTCAGAACACACCGTACACTTCTCCAGAGTGGCTGTTGGCAATTTACATCCCACCCATCAGCGTAGCAAGGCTCCCATTTCTCCATGGCCGGTCCTGCATTTCTGGTTTGGACACTTTTTTCCGCATGGCCCTTTTGCCCGCTGGGAAGCGAGACTTCTTTGGAGCGCTGATTGGCCTTTCCAGGTTGCTTGGTTGGCCAAAAGGGCGTATGCGTTTTTTCCTGAATATATTCAGGAAAAAACGCATACGCCCTTTTTGGCCAAGGGCATCATTGTCCACGTTTTGCCGCTTTTCAGGTGCTTTCAAGGCGATTGGAATCTACCTCCTGAAATCTGTTTCCTGCAATTCTGCCTTGCTTTCAAAGCCTCTTCGTTGCCTTCCCTTAATATATTTGTGGACGAGAGGTATCATTTAAAACTGCAGGTTTGTGAATTGCAGTGCCTCTGAGCTCCATTTTTCAACTCGCTTTTTTGGGAGCTGGCCGCAAAAGCGCAGGATTGCTTCAGGCCCTCTTCTGGTTCTGGGGGGCAGGCTGAGCTTGTGCTTAATTCTTCTTCCTGATGGGAAAATAGAGTGACCTGTGCCTGTCCCAACACCTAGAGCTAGTCTCTCATTGGTTCCCCCTCTTCCCGTTCATCCTCAGGACAAATTGCAACCTGTACGGAACAGGAGGTTAAAGGTGCTGATTCTCCAAGGAGGGAGATGGCTAGTAAAGCGGCTGGAATGGCGAACCCGAGCAAAGGAGATGAGAAATGAGGTGCGTTTTAGAAACCTTTCCCGATCACACGGTGTACCATCTTCTGGGTTTCTCATGCCTGTTTTCGACGTAGGAAGATGCCCTTGAACCTGGAGATTGGGACCCATGGGATGGGTACCATGCAGTATTACTTGAAAGGGTCTGCATTGGCTCACCCAACCTCACGAACCTCTCAGCCCCAAGAGTGTCCACCCTTATGTCTCAATCAGCTGTGGGTCTAGATATGGTCAATCTAGGTTGCATCACAGCCCCTGAACGAATTTTGTAAGAATTTCTCTCTCTTTCACTGTCTTTGTTTCACGGGTTTTGAAAAGTAATTTATTTTTATAATGGGGTTTAGCTGCTTTTCACGGCTGTGTTTATGCCGCTTTACACCC
The DNA here is from genome assembly GCF_949987535.1 of Balaenoptera acutorostrata. Classification (NCBI taxonomy): domain Eukaryota; kingdom Metazoa; phylum Chordata; class Mammalia; order Artiodactyla; family Balaenopteridae; genus Balaenoptera; species Balaenoptera acutorostrata. The sequence continues at coordinate 356,004 of NW_026646000.1, forward strand.
CCTTGACTCACTTACGGAGAGATATCAATACATAGGTTTGAAGATTCTTACTAGTCAGATATATTCTTGTGCAGTGAATAGGGGGTGTTGAGTCCAGTTCACTGAAAAAGGAATAGGTCTTGTCTCTTACATATTGGGTTTATGGAACGGTATCTGAGCTAATTTGAAACCCTTGTTTTATGCATCACCCCACCTCACCTTTCCCGTTCAGCAGCCATAGTGTGTTTTCTAAACGTGTGACTCTGTTCTGTTTTGTAATTCATTTCAAGTGTAGCGGTTTTTACATTCCCTCTCTAAGTGATATCTTATGATAAGTGCCTTTTTCTGTGTGACTTATTTCACTTAGAATCGTCGTACCTAAATCCACTCATCGTGCTGCTACTAGCCTTATGACGTTGATTTCATGGCTGAGTGATATTCCATTGTACATGAGGACCACAACTTCTTTATCCATTTTTCTCTTTCCTAGGATATTTAAGGTGTAATGAAGTGGGGGTTCTTGTCAACAGAGCAGCCCTAAACTTTGGGGTGCCTGTGTCTTGCTGATTTTTAGTTTTCCCAATTTATACGCCCATGAGTGGAAGTGCCCTATGCTCTCCAAGCTGTGTTTTTTAGACGTTTCAGAACACACCGTACACTTCTCCAGAGTGGCTGTTGGCAATTTACATCCCACCCATCAGCGTAGCAAGGCTCCCATTTCTCCATGGCCGGTCCTGCATTTCTGGTTTGGACACTTTTTTCCGCATGGCCCTTTTGCCCGCTGGGAGGCGAGACTTCTTTGGAGCGCTGATTGGCCTTTCCAGGTTGCTTGGTTGGCCAAAAAGGGCGTATGCGTTTTTTCCTGAATATATTCAGGAAAAAACGCATACGCCCTTTTTGGCCAAGGGCATCATTGTCCACGTTTTGCCGCTTTTCAGGTGCTTTCAAGGCGATTGGAATCTACCTCCTGAAATCTGTTTCCTGCAATTCTGCCTTGCTTTCAAAGCCTCTTCGTTGCCTTCCCTTAATATATTTGTGGACGAGAGATATCATTTAAAACTCTGCAGGTTTGTGAATTGCAGTGCCCCTGAGCTCCATTTTTCAACTCGCTTTTTTGGGAGCTGGCCGCAAAAGCGCAGGATTGCTTCAGGCCCTCTTCTGGTTCTGGGGGGCAGGCTGAGCTTGTGCTTAATTCTTCTTCCTGATGGGAAAATAGAGTGACCTGTGCCTGTCCCAAAACCTAGAGCTAGTCTCTCATTGGTTCCCCCTCTTCCCGTTCATCCTCAGGACAAATTGCAACCTGTACGGAACAGGAGGTTAAAGGTGCTGATTCTCCAAGGAGGGAGATGGCTAGTAAAGTGGCTGGAATGGCGAACCCGAGCAAAGGAGATGAGAAATGAGGTGCGTTTTAGAAACCTTTCCCGATCACACGGTGTACCATCTTCTGGGTTTCTCATGCCTGTTTTCGACGTAGGAAGATACCCTTGAACCTGGAGATTTGGGACCCATGGGATGGGTACCATGCAGTATTATTTGAAAGTGTCTGCATTGGCTCACCCAACCTCACCGAACCTCTCAGCCCCAAGAGTGTCCACCCTTATGTCTCAATCAGCTGTGGGTCTAGATATGGTCAATCCAGGTTGCATCACAGCCCCTGAACGAATTTTGTAAGAATTTCTCTCTCTTTCACTGTCTTTGTTTCACGGGTTTTGAAAAGTAATTTATTTTTATAATGGGGTTTAGCTGCTTTTCACGGCTGTGTTTATGCCGCTTTACACCCCCTTGACTCAGTTACGGAGAGATATCAATACATAGGTTTGAAGATTCTTACTAGTCAGATATATTCTTGTGCGGTGAATAGGGGGTGTTGAGTCCAGTTCACTGAAAAAGGAATAGGTCTTGTCTCTTACATATTGGGTTTATGGAACGGTATCTGAGCTAATTTGAAACCCTTGTTTTATGCATCACCCCACCTCACCTTGCCCGTTCAGCAGCCATAGTGTGTTTTCTAAACGTGTGACTCTGTTCTGTTTTGTAATTCAGTTCAAGTGTAGCGGTTTTTACATTCCCTCTATAAGTGATATCTTATGATAAGTGCCTTTTTCTGTGTGACTTATTTCACTTAGAATCGTCGTACCTAAATCCACTCATCGTGCTGCTACTAACCTTATGACGTTGATTTCATGGCTGAGTGATATTCCATTGTACATGAGGACCACAACTTCTTTATCCATTTTTCTCTTTCCTAGGATATTTAAGGTGTAATGAAGTGGGGGTTCTTGTCAACAGAGCAGCCCTAAACTTTGGGGTGCCTGTGTCTTGCTGATTTTTAGTTTTCCCAATTTATACGCCCATGAGTGGAAGTGCCCTATGCTCTCCAAGCTGTGTTTTTTAGATGTTTCAGAACACACCGTACACTTCTCCAGAGTGGCTGTTGGCAATTTACATCCCACCCATCAGCGTAGCAAGGCTCCCATTTCTCCATGGCCGGTCCTGCATTTCTGGTTTGGACACTTTTTTCCCATGGCCCTTTTGCCCCCTGGGAAGCCAGACTTTTTTGGAGCGCTGATTGGCGTTTCCAGGTTGCTTGGTTGGCCAAAAAGGGCGTATGCGTTTTTTCCTGAATATATTCAGGAAAAAACGCATACGCCCTTTTTGGCCAAGGGTATCATTGTCCACGTTTTGCCGCTTTTCAGGTGCTTTCAAGGCGATTGGAATCTACCTCCTGAAATCTGTTTCCTGCAATTCTGCCTTGCTTTCAAAGCCTCTTCGTTGCCTTCCCTTAATATATTTGTGGACGAGAGGTATCATTTAAAACTCTGCAGGTTTGTGAATTGCAGTGTCCCTGAGCTCCATTTTTCAACTCGCTTTTTTGGGAGCTGGCCGCAAAAGCGCAGGATTGCTTCAGGCCCTCTTCTGGTTCTGGGGGGCAGGCTGAGCTTGTGCTTAATTCTTCTTCCTGATGGGAAAATAGAGTGACCTGTGCCTGTCCCAACACCTAGAGCTAGTCTCTCATTGGTTCCCCCTCTTCCCGTTCATCCTCAGGACAAATTGCAACCTGTACGGAACAGGAGGTTAAAGTTGCTGATTCTCCAAGGAGGGAGATGGCTAGTAAAGCGGCTGGAATGGCGAACCCGAGCAAAGGAGATGAGAAATGAGGTGCGTTTTAGAAACCTTTCCCGATCACACGGTGTACCATCTTCTGGGTTTCTCATGCCTGTTTTCGACGTAGGAAGATCCCCTTGAACCTGGAGATTTGGGACCCATGGGATGGGTACCATGCAGTATTACTTGAAAGGGTCTGCATTGGCTCACCCAACCTCACCGAACCTCTCAGCCCCAAGAGTGTCCACCCTTATGTCTCAATCAGCTGTGGGTCTAGATATGGTCAATCCAGGTTGCATCACAGCCCCTGAACGAATTTTGTAAGAATTTCTCTCTCTTTCACTGTCTTTGTTTCACGGGTTTTGAAAAGTAATTTATTTTTATAATGGGGTTTAGCTGCTTTTCACGGCTGTGTTTATGCCGCTTTACACCCCCTTGACTCACTTACGGAGAGATATCAATACATAGGTTTGAAGATTCTTACTAGTCAGATATATTCTTGTGCGGTGAATAGGGGGTGTTGAGTCCAGTTCACTGAAAAAGGAATAGGTCTTGTCTCTTACATATTGGGTTTATGGAACGGTATCTGAGCTAATTTGAAACCCTTGTTTTATGCATCACCCCACCTCACCTTTCCCGTTCAGCAGCCATAGTGTGTTTTCTAAACGTGTGACTCTGTTCTGTTTTGTAATTCAGTTCAAGTGTAGCGGATTTTACATTCCCTCTCTAAGTGATATCTTATGATAAGTGTCTTTTTCTGTGTGACTTATTTCACTTAGAATCGTCGTACCTAAATCCACTCATCGTGCTGCTACTAGCCTTATGACGTTGATTTCATGGCTGAGTGATATTCCATTGTACATGAGGACCCCCAACTTCATTACATCCTTAAATATCCTTAGGATATTTAAGGTGTAATGAAGTGGGGGTTCTTGTCAACAGAGCAGCCCTAAACTTTGGGGTGCCTGTGTCTTGCTGATTTTTAGTTTTCCCAATTTATACGCCCATGAGTGGAAGTGCCCTATGCTCTCCAAGCTGTGTTTTTTAGATGTTTCAGAACACACCGTACACTTCTCCAAAGTGGCTGTTGGCAATTTACATCCCACCCATCAGCGTAGCAAGGCTCCCATTTCTCCATGGCCGGTCCTGCATTTCTGGTTTGGACACTTTTTTCCGCATGGCCCTTTTGCCCGCTGGGAAGCGAGACTTCTTTGGAGCGCTGATTGGCCTTTCCAGGTTGCTTGGTTGGCCAAAAAGGGCGTATGCGTTTTTTCCTGAATATATTCAGGAAAAAACGCATACGCCCTTTTTGGCCAAGGGCATCATTGTCCACGTTTTGCCGCTTTTCAGGTGCTTTCAAGGCGATTGGAATCTACCTCCTGAAATCTGTTTCCTGCAATTCTGCCTTGCTTTCAAAGCCTCTTCATTGCCTTCCCTTAATATATTTGTGGACGAGAGGTATCATTTAAAACTCTGCAGGTTTGTGAATTGCAGTGCCCCTGAGCTCCATTTTTCAACTCGCTTTTTTGGGAGCTGGCCGCAAAAGCGCAGGATTGCTTCAGGCCCTCTTCTGGTTCTGGGGGGCAGGCTGAGCTTGTGCTTAATTCTTCTTCCTGATGGGAAAATAGAGTGACCTGTGCCTGTCCCAACCCCTAGAGCTAGTCTCTCATTGGTTCCCCCTCTTCCCGTTCATCCTCAGGACAAATTGCAACCTGTACGGAACAGGAGGTTAAAGGTGCTGATTCTCCAAGGAGGGAGATGGCTAGTAAAGCGGCTGGAATGGCGAACCCGAGCAAAGGAGATGAGAAATGAGGTGCGTTTTAGAAACCTTTCCCGATCACACGGTGTACCATCTTCTGGGTTTCTCATGCCTGTTTTCGACGTAGGAAGATGCCCTTGAACCTGGAGATTTGGGACCCATGGGATGGGTACCATGCAGTATTACTTGAAAGGGTCTGCGTTGGCTCACCCAACCTCACCGAACCTCTCAGCCCCAAGAGTGTCCACCCTTATGTCTCAATCAGCTGTGGGTCTAGATATGGTCAATCCAGGTTGCATCACAGCCCCTGAACGAATTTTGTAAGAATTTCTCTCTCTTTCACTGTCTTTGTTTCACGGGTTTTGAAAAGTAATTTATTTTTATAATGGGGTTTAGCTGCTTTTCACGGCTGTGTTTATGCCGCTTTACACCCCCTTGACTCACTTACGGAGAGATATCAATACATAGGTTTGAAGATTCTTACTAGTCAGATATATTCTTGTGCGGTGAATAGGGGGTGTTGAGTCCAGTTCACTGAAAAAGGAATAGGTCTTGTCTCTTACATATTGGGTTTATGGAACGGTATCTGAGCTAATTTGAAACCCTTGTTTTATGCATCACCCCACCTCACCTTTCCCGTTCAGCAGCCATAGTGTGTTTTCTAAACGTGTGACTCTGTTCTGTTTTGTAATTCAGTTCAAGTGTAGCGGTTTTTACATTCCCTCTCTAAGTGATATCTTATGATAAGTGCCTTTTTCTGTGTGACTTATTTCACTTAGAATCGTCGTACCTAAATCCACTCATCGTGCTGCTACTAGCCTTATGACGTTGATTTCATGGCTGAGTGATATTCCATTGTACATGAGGACCACAACTTCTTTATCCATTTTTCTCTTTCCTAGGATATTTAAGGTGTAATGAAGTGGGGGTTCTTGTCAACAGAGCAGCCCTAAACTTTGGGGTGCCTGTGTCTTGCCGATTTTTAGTTTTCCCAACTTATACGCCCATGAGTGGAAGTGCCCTATGCTCTCCAAGCTGTGTTTTTTAGATGTTTCAGAACACACCGTACACTTCTCCAGAGTGGCTGTTGGCAATTTACATCCCACCCATCAGCGTAGCAAGGCTCCCATTTCTCCATGGCCGGTCCTGCATTTCTGGTTTGGACACTTTTTTCCGCATGGCCCTTTTGCCCGCTGGGAAGCGAGACTTCTTTGGAGCGCTGATTGGCCTTTCCAGGTTGCTTGGTTGGCCAAAAAGGGCGTATGCGTTTTTTCCTGAATATATTCAGGAAAAAACGTATACGCCCTTTTTGGCCAAGGGCATCATTGTCCACGTTTTGCCGCTTTTCAGGTGCTTTCAAGGCGATTGGAATCTACCTCCTGAAATCTGTTTCCTGCAATTCTGCCTTGCTTTCAAAGCCTCTTCGTTGCCTTCCCTTAATATATTTGTGGACGAGAGGTATCATTTAAAACTCTGCAGGTTTGTGAATTGCAGTGCCCCTGAGCTCCATTTTTCAACTCGCTTTTTTGGGAGCTGGCCGCAAAAGCGCAGGATTGCTTCAGGCCCTCTTCTGGTTCTGGGGGGCAGGCTGAGCTTGTGCTTAATTCTTCTTCCTGATGGGAAAATAGAGTGACCTGTGCCTGTCCCAACACCTAGAGCTAGTCTCTCATTGGTTCCCCCTCTTCCCGTTCATCCTCAGGACAAATTGCAACCTGTACGGAACAGGAGGTTAAAGGTGCTGATTCTCCAAGGAGGGAGATGGCTAGTAAAGCGGCTGGAATGGCGAACCCGAGCAAAGGAGATGAGAAATGAGGTGCGTTTTAGAAACCTTTCCCGATCACACGGTGTACCATCTTCTGGGTTTCTCATGCCTGTTTTCGACGTAGGAAGATGCCCTTGAACCTGGAGATTTGGGACCCATGGGATGGGTACCATGCAGTATTATTTGAAAGTGTCTGCATTGGCTCACCCAACCTCACCGAACCTCTCAGCCCCAAGAGTGTCCACCCTTATGTCTCAATCAGCTGTGGGTCTAGATATGGTCAATCCAGGTTTCATCACAGCCCCTGAACGAATTTTGTAAGAATTTCTCTCTCTTTCACTGTCTTTGTTTCACGGGTTTTGAAAAGTAATTTATTTTTATAATGGGGTTTAGCTGCTTTTCACGGCTGTGTTTATGCCGCTTTACACCCCCTTGACTCACTTACGGAGAGATATCAATACATAGGTTTGAAGATTCTTACTAGTCAGATATATTCTTGTGCGGTGAATAGGGGGTGTTGAGTCCAGTTCACTGAAAAAGGAATAGGTCTTGTCTCTTACATATTGGGTTTATGGAACGGTATCTGAGCTAATTTGAAACCCTTGTTTTATGCATCACCCCACCTCACCTTGCCCGTTCAGCAGCCATAGTGTGTTTTCTAAACGTGTGACTCTGTTCTGTTTTGTAATTCAGTTCAAGTGTAGCGGTTTTTACATTCAATCTATAAGTGATATCTTATGATAAGTGCCTTTTTCTGTGTGACTTATTTCACTTAGAATCGTCGTACCTAAATCCACTCATCGTGCTGCTACTAGCCTTATGACGTTGATTTCATGGCTGAGTGATATTCCATTGTACATGAGGACCACAACTTCTTTATCCATTTTTCTCTTTCCTAGGATATTTAAGGTGTAATGAAGTGGGGGTTCTTGTCAACAGAGCAGCCCTAAACTTTGGGGTGCCTGTGTCTTGCTGATTTTTAGTTTTCCCAATTTATACGCCCATGAGTGGAAGTGCCCTATGCTCTCCAAGCTGTGTTTTTTAGATGTTTCAGAACACACCGTACACTTCTCCAGAGTGGCTGTTGGCAATTTACATCCCACCCATCAGCGTAGCAAGGCTCCCATTTCTCCATGGCCGGTCCTGCATTTCTGGTTTGGACACTTTTTTCCGCATGGCCCTTTTGCCCGCTGGGAAGCGAGACTTCTTTGGAGCGCTGATTGGCCTTTCCAGGTTGCTTGGTTGGCCAAAAGGGCGTATGCGTTTTTTCCTGAATATATTCAGGAAAAAACGCATACGCCCTTTTGGGCCAAGGGCATCATTGTCCACGTTTTGCCGCTTTTCAGGTGCTTTCAAGGCGATTGGAATCTACCTCCTGAAATCTGTTTCCTGCAATTCTGCCTTGCTTTCAAAGCCTCTTCGTTGCCTTCCCTTAATATATTTGTGGACGAGAGGTATCATTTAAAACTCTGCAGGTTTGTGAATTGCAGTGCCTCTGAGCTCCATTTTTCAACTCGCTTTTTTGGGAGCTGGCCGCAAAAGCGCAGGATTGCTTCAGGCCCTCTTCTGGTTCTGGGGGGCAGGCTGAGCTTGTGCTTAATTCTTCTTCCTGATGGGAAAATAGAGTGACCTGTGCCTGTCCCAACACCTAGAGCTAGTCTCTCATTGGTTCCCCCTCTTCCCGTTCATCCTCAGGACAAATTGCAACCTGTACGGAACAGGAGGTTAAAGGTGCTGATTCTCCAAGGAGGGAGATGGCTAGTAAAGCGGCTGGAATGGCGAACCCGAGCAAAGGAGATGAGAAATGAGGTGCGTTTTAGAAACCTTTCCCGATCACACGGTGTACCATCTTCTGGGTTTCTCATGCCTGTTTTCGACGTAGGAAGATGCCCTTGAACCTGGAGATTGGGACCCATGGGATTGGTACCATGCAGTATTACTTGAAAGGGTCTGCATTGGCTCACCCAACCTCACGAACCTCTCAGCCCCAAGAGTGTCCACCCTTATGTCTCAATCAGCTGTGGGTCTAGATATGGTCAATCTAGGTTGCATCACAGCCCCTGAACGAATTTTGTAAGAATTTCTCTCTCTTTCACTGTCTTTGTTTCACGGGTTTTGAAAAGTAATTTATTTTTATAATGGGGTTTAGCTGCTTTTCACGGCTGTGTTTATGCCGCTTTACACCCCCTTGACTCACTTACGGAGAGATATCAATACATAGGTTTGAAGATTCTTACTAGTCAGATATATTCTTGTGCAGTGAATAGGGGGTGTTGAGTCCAGTTCACTGAAAAAGGAATAGGTCTTGTCTCTTACATATTGGGTTTATGGAACGGTATCTGAGCTAATTTGAAACCCTTGTTTTATGCATCACCCCACCTCACCTTTCCCGTTCAGCAGCCATAGTGTGTTTTCTAAACGTGTGACTCTGTTCTGTTTTGTAATTCATTTCAAGTGTAGCGGTTTTTACATTCCCTCTATAAGTGATATCTTATGATAAGTGCCTTTTTCTGTGTGACTTATTTCACTTAGAATCGTCGTACCTAAATCCACTCATCGTGCTGCTACTAGCCTTATGACGTTGATTTCATGGCTGAGTGATATTCCATTGTACATGAGGACCACAACTTCTTTATCCATTTTTCTCTTTCCTAGGATATTTAAGGTGTAATGAAGTGGGGGTTCTTGTCAACAGAGCAGCCCTAAACTTTGGGGTGCCTGTGTCTTGCTGATTTTTAGTTTTCCCAATTTATACGCCCATGAGTGGAAGTGCCCTATGCTCTCCAAGCTGTGTTTTTTAGACGTTTCAGAACACACCGTACACTTCTCCAGAGTGGCTGTTGGCAATTTACATCCCACCCATCAGCGTAGCAAGGCTCCCATTTCTCCATGGCCGGTCCTGCATTTCTGGTTTGGACACTTTTTTCCGCATGGCCCTTTTGCCCGCTGGGAGGCGAGACTTCTTTGGAGCGCTGATTGGCCTTTCCAGGTTGCTTGGTTGGCCAAAAAGGGCGTATGCGTTTTTTCCTGAATATATTCAGGAAAAAACGCATACGCCCTTTTTGGCCAAGGGCATCATTGTCCACGTTTTGCCGCTTTTCAGGTGCTTTCAAGGCGATTGGAATCTACATCCTGAAATCTGTTTCCTGCAATTCTGCCTTGCTTTCAAAGCCTCTTCGTTGCCTTCCCTTAATATATTTGTGGACGAGAGATATCATTTAAAACTCTGCAGGTTTGTGAATTGCAGTGCCCCTGAGCTCCATTTTTCAACTCGCTTTTTTGGGAGCTGGCCGCAAAAGCGCAGGATTGCTTCAGGCCCTCTTCTGGTTCTGGGGGGCAGGCTGAGCTTGTGCTTAATTCTTCTTCCTGATGGGAAAATAGAGTGACCTGTGCCTGTCCCAACACCTAGAGCTAGTCTCTCATTGGTTCCCCCTCTTCCCGTTCATCCTCAGGACAAATTGCAACCTGTACGGAACAGGAGGTTAAAGGTGCGGATTCTCCAAGGAGGGAGATGGCTAGTAAAGTGGCTGGAATGGCGAACCCGAGCAAAGGAGATGAGAAATGAGGTGCGTTTTAGAAACCTTTCCCGATCACACGGTGTACCATCTTCTGGGTTTCTCATGCCTGTTTTCGACGTAGGAAGATGCCCTTGAACCTGGAGATTTGGGACCCATGGGATGGGTACCATGCAGTATTATTTGAAAGTGTCTGCATTGGCTCACCCAACCTCACCGAACCTCTCAGCCCCAAGAGTGTCCACCCTTATGTCTCAATCAGCTGTGGGTCTAGATATGGTCAATCCAGGTTGCATCACAGCCCCTGAACGAATTTTGTAAGAATTTCTCTCTCTTTCACTGTCTTTGTTTCACGGGTTTTGAAAAGTAATTTATTTTTATAATGGGGTTTAGCTGCTTTTCACGGCTGTGTTTATGCCGCTTTACACCCCCTTGACTCAGTTACGGAGAGATATCAATACATAGGTTTGAAGATTCTTACTAGTCAGATATATTCTTGTGCGGTGAATAGGGGGTGTTGAGTCCAGTTCACTGAAAAAGGAATAGGTCTTGTCTCTTACATATTGGGTTTATGGAACGGTATCTGAGCTAATTTGAAACCCTTGTTTTATGCATCGCCCCACCTCACCTTGCCCGTTCAGCAGCCATAGTGTGTTTTCTAAACGTGTGACTCTGTTCTGTTTTGTAATTCAGTTCAAGTGTAGCGGTTTTTACATTCCCTCTATAAGTGATATCTTATGATAAGTGCCTTTTTCTGTGTGACTTATTTCACTTAGAATCGTCGTACCTAAATCCACTCATCGTGCTGCTACTAACCTTATGACGTTGATTTCATGGCTGAGTGATATTCCATTGTACATGAGGACCACAACTTCTTTATCCATTTTTCTCTTTCCTAGGATATTTAAGGTGTAATGAAGTGGGGGTTCTTGTCAACAGAGCAGCCCTAAACTTTGGGGTGCCTGTGTCTTGCTGATTTTTAGTTTTCCCAATTTATACGCCCATGAGTGGAAGTGCCCTATGCTCTCCAAGCTGTGTTTTTTAGATGTTTCAGAACACACCGTACACTTCTCCAGAGTGGCTGTTGGCAATTTACATCCCACCCATCAGCGTAGCAAGGCTCCCATTTCTCCATGGCCGGTCCTGCATTTCTGGTTTGGACACTTTTTTCCGCATGGCCCTTTTGCCCCCTGGGAAGCCAGACTTTTTTGGAGCGCTGATTGGCGTTTCCAGGTTGCTTGGTTGGCCAAAAAGGGCGTATGCGTTTTTTCCTGAATATATTCAGGAAAAAACGCATACGCCCTTTTTGGCCAAGGGTATCATTGTCCACGTTTTGCCGCTTTTCAGGTGCTTTCAAGGCGATTGGAATCTACCTCCTGAAATCTGTTTCCTGCAATTCTGCCTTGCTTTCAAAGCCTCTTCGTTGCCTTCCCTTAATATATTTGTGGACGAGAGGTATCATTTAAAACTCTGCAGGTTTGTGAATTGCAGTGTCCCTGAGCTCCATTTTTCAACTCGCTTTTTTGGGAGCTGGCCGCAAAAGCGCAGGATTGCTTCAGGCCCTCTTCTGGTTCTGGGGGGCAGGCTGAGCTTGTGCTTAATTCTTCTTCCTGATGGGAAAATAGAGTGACCTGTGCCTGTCCCAACACCTAGAGCTAGTCTCTCATTGGTTCCCCCTCTTCCCGTTCATCCTCAGGACAAATTGCAACCTGTACGGAACAGGAGGTTAAAGGTGCTGATTCTCCAAGGAGGGAGATGGCTAGTAAAGCGGCTGGAATGGCGAACCCGAGCAAAGGAGATGAGAAATGAGGTGCGTTTTAGAAACCTTTCCCGATCACACGGTGTACCATCTTCTGGGTTTCTCATGCCTGTTTTCGACGTAGGAAGATCCCCTTGAACCTGGAGATTTGGGACCCATGGGATGGGTACCATGCAGTATTACTTGAAAGGGTCTGCATTGGCTCACCCAACCTCACCGAACCTCTCAGCCCCAAGAGTGTCCACCCTTATGTCTCAATCAGCTGTGGGTCTAGATATGGTCAATCCAGGTTGCATCACAGCCCCTGAACGAATTTTGTAAGAATTTCTCTCTCTTTCACTGTCTTTGTTTCACGGGTTTTGAAAAGTAATTTATTTTTATAATGGGGTTTAGCTGCTTTTCACGGCTGTGTTTATGCCGCTTTACACCCCCTTGACTCACTTACGGAGAGATATCAATACATAGGTTTGAAGATTCTTACTAGTCAGATATATTCTTGTGCGGTGAATAGGGGGTGTTGAGTCCAGTTCACTGAAAAAGGAATAGGTCTTGTCTCTTACATATTGGGTTTATGGAACGGTATCTGAGCTAATTTGAAACCCTTGTTTTATGCATCACCCCACCTCACCTTTCCCGTTCAGCAGCCATAGTGTGTTTTCTAAACGTGTGACTCTGTTCTGTTTTGTAATTCAGTTCAAGTGTAGCGGATTTTACATTCCCTCTCTAAGTGATATCTTATGATAAGTGTCTTTTTCTGTGTGACTTATTTCACTTAGAATCGTCGTACCTAAATCCACTCATCGTGCTGCTACTAGCCTTATGACGTTGATTTCATGGCTGAGTGATATTCCATTGTACATGAGGACCCCAACTTCTTTATCCATTTTTCTCTTTGCTAGGATATTTAAGGTGTAATGAAGTGGGGGTTCTTGTCAACAGAGCAGCCCTAAACTTTGGGGTGCCTGTGTCTTGCTGATTTTTAGTTTTCCCAATTTATACGCCCATGAGTGGAAGTGCCCTATGCTCTCCAAGCTGTGTTTTTTAGATGTTTCAGAACACACCGTACACTTCTCCAAAGTGGCTGTTGGCAATTTACATCCCACCCATCAGCGTAGCAAGGCTCCCATTTCTCCATGGCCGGTCCTGCATTTCTGGTTTGGACACTTTTTTCCGCATGGCCCTTTTGCCCGCTGGGAAGCGAGACTTCTTTGGAGCGCTGATTGGCCTTTCCAGGTTGCTTGGTTGGCCAAAAAGGGCGTATGCGTTTTTTCCTGAATATATTCAGGAAAAAACGCATACGCCCTTTTTGGCCAAGGGCATCATTGTCCACGTTTTGCCGCTTTTCAGGTGCTTTCAAGGCGATTGGAATCTACCTCCTGAAATCTGTTTCCTGCAATTCTGCCTTGCTTTCAAAGCCTCTTCATTGCCTTCCCTTAATATATTTGTGGACGAGAGGTATCATTTAAAACTCTGCAGGTTTGTGAATTGCAGTGCCCCTGAGCTCCATTTTTCAACTCGCTTTTTTGGGAGCTGGCCGCAAAAGCGCAGGATTGCTTCAGGCCCTCTTCTGGTTCTGGGGGGCAGGCTGAGCTTGTGCTTAATTCTTCTTCCTGATGGGAAAATAGAGTGACCTGTGCCTGTCCCAACCCCTAGAGCTAGTCTCTCATTGGTTCCCCCTCTTCCCGTTCATCCTCAGGACAAATTGCAACCTGTACGGAACAGGAGGTTAAAGGTGCTGATTCTCCAAGGAGGGAGATGGCTAGTAAAGCGGCTGGAATGGCGAACCCGAGCAAAGGAGATGAGAAATGAGGTGCGTTTTAGAAACCTTTCCCGATCACACGGTGTACCATCTTCTGGGTTTCTCATGCCTGTTTTCGACGTAGGAAGATGCCCTTGAACCTGGAGATTTGGGACCCATGGGATGGGTACCATGCAGTATTACTTGAAAGGGTCTGCGTTGGCTCACCCAACCTCACCGAACCTCTCAGCCCCAAGAGTGTCCACCCTTATGTCTCAATCAGCTGTGGGTCTAGATATGGTCAATCCAGGTTGCATCACAGCCCCTGAACGAATTTTGTAAGAATTTCTCTCTCTTTCACTGTCTTTGTTTCACGGGTTTTGAAAAGTAATTTATTTTTATAATGGGGTTTAGCTGCTTTTCACGGCTGTGTTTATGCCGCTTTACACCCCCTTGACTCACTTACGGAGAGATATCAATACATAGGTTTGAAGATTCTTACTAGTCAGATATATTCTTGTGCGGTGAATAGGGGGTGTTGAGTCCAGTTCACTGAAAAAGGAATAGGTCTTGTCTCTTACATATTGGGTTTATGGAACGGTATCTGAGCTAATTTGAAACCCTTGTTTTATGCATCACCCCACCTCACCTTTCCCGTTCAGCAGCCATAGTGTGTTTTCTAAACGTGTGACTCTGTTCTGTTTTGTAATTCAGTTCAAGTGTAGCGGTTTTTACATTCCCTCTATAAGTGATATCTTATGATAAGTGCCTTTTTCTGTGTGACTTATTTCACTTAGAATCGTCGTACCTAAATCCACTCATCGTGCTGCTACTAGCCTTATGACGTTGATTTCATGGCTGAGTGATATTCCATTGTACATGAGGACCACAACTTCTTTATCCATTTTTCTCTTTCCTAGGATATTTAAGGTGTAATGAAGTGGGGGTTCTTGTCAACAGAGCAGCCCTAAACTTTGGGGTGCCTGTGTCTTGCCGATTTTTAGTTTTCCCAACTTATACGCCCATGAGTGGAAGTGCCCTATGCTCTCCAAGCTGTGTTTTTTAGATGTTTCAGAACACACCGTACACTTCTCCAGAGTGGCTGTTGGCAATTTACATCCCACCCATCAGCGTAGCAAGGCTCCCATTTCTCCATGGCCGGTCCTGCATTTCTGGTTTGGACACTTTTTTCCGCATGGCCCTTTTGCCCGCTGGGAAGCGAGACTTCTTTGGAGCGCTGATTTGCCTTTCCAGGTTGCTTGGTTGGCCAAAAAGGGCGTATGCGTTTTTTCCTGAATATATTCAGGAAAAAACGCATACGCCCTTTTTGGCCAAGGGCATCATTGTCCACGTTTTGCCGCTTTTCATGTGCTTTCAAGGCGATTCGAATCTACCTCCTGAAATCTGTTTCCTGCAATTCTGCCTTGCTTTCAAAGCCTCTTCGTTGCCTTCCCTTAATATATTTGTGGACGAGAGGTATCATTTAAAACTCTGCAGGTTTGTGAATTGCAGTGCCCCTGAGCTCCATTTTTCAACTCGCTTTTTTGGGAGCTGGCCGCAAAAGCGCAGGATTGCTTCAGGCCCTCTTCTGGTTCTGGGGGGCAGGCTGAGCTTGTGCTTAATTCTTCTTCCTGATGGGAAAATAGAGTGACCTGTGCCTGTCCCAACACCTAGAGCTAGTCTCTCATTGGTTCCCCCTCTTCCCGTTCATCCTCAGGACAAATTGCAACCTGTACGGAACAGGAGGTTAAAGGTGCTGATTCTCCAAGGAGGGAGATGGCTAGTAAATCGGCTGGAATGGCGAACCCGAGCAAAGGAGATGAGAAATGAGGTGCGTTTTAGAAACCTTTCCAGATCACACGGTGTACCATCTTCTGGGTTTCTCATGCCTGTTTTCGACGTAGGAAGATTCCCTTGAACCTGGAGATTTGGGACCCATGGGATGGGTACCATGCAGTATTACTTGAAAGGGTCTGCGTTGGCTCACCCAACCTCACCGAACCTCTCAGCCCCAAGAGTGTCCACCCTTATGTCTCAATCAGCTGTGGGTCTAGATATGGTCAATCCAGGTTGCATCACAGCCCCTGAACGAATTTTGTAAGAATTTCTCTCTCTTTCACTGTCTTTGTTTCACGGGGTTTGAAAAGTAATTTATTTTTATAATGGGGTTTAGCTCCTTTTCACGGCTGTGTTTATGCCGTTTTACACCCCCTTGACTCCCTTACGGAGAGATATCAATACATAGGTTTGAAGATTCTTACTAGTCAGATATATTCTTGTGCGGTGAATAGGGGGTGTTGAGTCCAGTTCACTGAAAAAGGAATAGGTCTTGTCTCTTACATATTGGGTTTATGGAACGGTATCTGAGCTAATTTGAAACCCTTGTTTTATGCATCACCCCACCTCACCTTGCCCGTTCAACAGACATAGTGTGTTTTCTAAACGTGTGACTCTGTTCTGTTTTGTAATTCAGTTCAAGTGTAGCGGTTTTTACATTCCCTCTATAAGTGATATCTTATGATAAGTGCCTTTTTCTGTGTGACTTATTTCACTTAGAATCGTCGTACCTAAATCCACTCATCGTGCTGCTACTAGCCTTATGACGTTGATTTCATGGCTGAGTGATATTCCATTGTACATGAGGACCACAACTTCTTTATCCATTTTTCTCTTTCCTAGGATATTTAAGGTGTAATGAAGTGGGGGTTCTTGTCAACAGAGCAGCCCTAAACTTTGGGGTGCCTGTGTCTTGCTGATTTTCAGTTTTCCCAATTTATACGCCCATGAGTGGAAGTGCCCTATGCTCTCCAAGCTGTGTTTTTTAGATGTTTCAGAACACACCGTACACTTCTCCAGAGTGGCTGTTGGCCATTTACATCCCACCCATCAGCGTAGCAAGGCTCCCATTTCTCCATGGCCGGTCCTGCATTTCTGGTTTGGACACTTTTTTCCGCATGGCCCTTTTGCCCGCTGGGAAGCGAGACTTTTTGGAGCGCTGATTTGCCTTTCCAGGTTGCTTGGTTGGCCAAAAAGGGCGTATGCGTTTTTTCCTGAATATATTCAGGAAAAAACGCATACGCCCTTTTTGGCCAAGGGCATCATTGTCCACGTTTTGCTGCTTTTCAGGTGCTTTCAAGGTGATTGGAATCTACCTCCTGAAATCTGTTTCCTGCAATTCTGCCTTGCTTTCAAAGCCTCTTCGTTGCCTTCCCTTAATATATTTGTGGACGAGAGGTATCATTTAAAACTCTGCAGGTTTGTGAATTGCAGTGCCCCTGAGCTCCATTTTTCAACTCGCTTTTTTGGGAGCTGGCCGCAAAAGCGCAGGATTGCTTCAGGCCCTCTTCTGGTTCTGGGGGGCAGGCTGAGCTTGTGCTTAATTCTTCTTCCTGATGGGAAAATAGAGTGACCTGTGCCTGTCCCAACACCTAGAGCTAGTCTCTCATTGGTTCCCCCTCTTCCCGTTCATCCTCAGGACAAATTGCAACCTGTACGGAACAGGAGGTTAAAGGTGCTGATTCTCCAAGGAGGGAGATGGCTAGTAAAGCGGCTGGAATGCTGAACCCGAGCAAAGGAGATGAGAAATGAGGTGCGTTTTAGAAACCTTTCCCGATCACACGGTGTACCATCTTCTGGGTTTCTCATGCCTGTTTTCGACGTAGGAAGATCCCCTTGAACCTGGAGATTTGGGACCCATGGGATGGGTACCATGCAGTATTACTTGAAAGGGTCTGCATTGGCTCACCCAACCTCACCGAACCTCTCAGCCCCAAGAGTGTCCACCCTTATGTCTCAATCAGCTGTGGGTCTAGATATGGTCAATCCAGGTTGCATCACAGCCCCTGAACGAATATTGTAAGAATTTCTCTCTCTTTCACTTTCTTTGTTTCACGGGTTTTGAAAAGTAATTTATTTTTATAATGGGGTTTAGCTGCTTTTCACGGCTGTGTTTATGCAGCTTTACACCCCCTTGACTCACTTACGGAGAGATATCAATACATAGGTTTGAAGATTCTTACTAGTCAGATATATTCTTCTGCGGTGAATAGGGGGTGTTGAGTCCAGTTCACTGAAAAAGGAATAGGTCTTGTCTCTTACATATTGGGTTTATGGAACGGTATCTGAGCTAATTTGAAACCCTTGTTTTATGCATCACCCCACCTCACCTTTCCCGTTCAGCAGCCATAGTGTGTTTTCTAAACGTGTGACTCTGTTCTGTTTTGTAATTCAGTTCAAGTGTATCGGTTTTTACATTCCCTCTATAAGTGATATCTTATGATAAGTGCCTTTTTCTGTGTGACTTATTTCACTTAGAATCGTCGTACCTAAATCCACTCATCGTGCTGCTACTAGCCTTATGACGTTGATTTCATGGCTGAGTGATATTCCATTGTACATGAGGACCCCAACTTCTTTATCCATTTTTCTCTTTGCTAGGATATTTAAGGTGTAATGAAGTGGGGGTTCTTGTCAACAGAGCAGCCCTAAACTTTGGGGTGCCTGTGTCTTGCTGATTTTTAGTTTTCCCAATTTATACGCCCATGAGTGGAAGTGCCCTATGCTCTCCAAGCTGTGTTTTTTAGATGTTTCAGAACACACCGTACACTTCTGCAGAGTGGCTGTTGGCAATTTACATCCCACCCATCAGCGTAGCAAGGCTCCCATTTCTCCATGGCCGGTCCTGCATTTCTGGTTTGGACACTTTTTTCAGCATGGCCCTTTTGCCCGCTGGGAAGCGCGACTTCTTTGGAGCGCTGATTGGCCTTTCCAGGTTGCTTGGTTGGCCAAAAAGTGCGTATGCGTTTTTTCCTGAATATATTCAGGAAAAAACGCATACGCCCTTTGTGGCCAAGGGCATCATTGTCCACGTTTTGCCGCTTTTCAGGTGCTTTCAAGGCGATTGGAATCTACCTCCTGAAATCTGTTTCCTGCAATTCTGCCTTGCTTTCAAAGCCTCTTCGTTGCCTTCCCTTAATATATTTGTGGACGAGAGGTATCATTTAAAACTCTGCAGGTTTGTGAATTGCAGTGCCCCTGAGCTCCATTTTTCAACTCGCTTTTTTGGGAGCTGGCCGCAAAAGCGCAGGATTGCTTCAGGCCCTCTTCTGGTTCTGGGGGGCAGGCTGAGCTTGTGCTTAATTCTTCTTCCTGATGGGAAAATAGAGTGACCTGTGCCTGTCCCAACACCTAGAGCTAGTCTCTCATTGGTTCCCCCTCTTCCCGTTCATCCTCAGGACAAATTGCAACCTGTACGGAACAGGAGGTTAAAGGTGCTGATTCTCCAAGGAGGGAGATGGCTAGTAAAGCGGCTGGAATGGCGAACCCGAGCAAAGGAGATGAGAAATGAGGTGCGTTTTAGAAACCTTTCCCGATCACACGGTGTACCATCTTCTGGGTTTCTCATGCCTGTTTTCGACGTAGGAAGATGCCCTTGAACCTGGAGATTTGGGACCCATGGGATGGGTACCATGCAGTATTACTTGAAAGGGTCTGCATTGGCTCACCCAACCTCACCGAACCTCTCAGCCCCAAGAGTGTCCACCCTTATATCTCAATCAGCTGTGGGTCTAGATATGGTCAATCCAGGTTGCATCACAGCCCCTGAACGAATTTTGTAAGAATTTCTCTCTCTTTCACTGTCTTTGTTTCACGGGTTTTGAAAAGTAATTTATTTTTATAATGGGGTTTAGCTGCTTTTCACGGCTGTGTTTATGCCGCTTTACACCCCCTTGACTCACTTACGGAGAGATATCAATACATAGGTTTGAAGATTCTTACTAGGCAGATATATTCTTGTGCGGTGAATAGGGGGTGTTGAGTCCAGTTCACTGAAAAAGGAATAGGTCTTGTCTCTTACATATTGGGTTTATGGAACGGTATCTGAGCTAATTTGAAACCCTTGTTTTATGCATCACCCCACCTCACCTTGCCCGTTCAGCAGCCATAGTGTGTTTTCTAAACGTGTGACTCTGTTCTGTTTTGTAATTCTGTTCAAGTGTAGCGGTTTTTACATTCCCTCTCTAAGTGATATCTTATGATAAGTGTCTTTTTCTGTGTGACTTATTTCACTTAGAATCGTCGTACCTAAATCCACTCATCGTGCTGCTACTAGCCTTATGACGTTGATTTCATGGCTGAGTGATATTCCATTGTACATGAGGACCACAACTTCTTTATCCATTTTTCTCTTTCCTAGGATATTTAAGGTGTAATGAAGTGGGGGTTCTTGTCAACAGAGCAGCCCTAAACTTTGGGGTGCCTGTGACTTGCTGATTTTTAGTTTTCCCAATTTATACGTCCATGAGTGGAAGTGCCGTATGCTCTCCAAGCTCTGTTTTTTAGATGTTTCAGAACACACCGTACACTTCTCCAGAGTGGCTGTTGGCAATTTACATCCCACCCATCAGCGTAGCAAGGCTCCCATTTCTCCATGGCCGGTCCTGCAGTTCTGGTTTGGACACTTTTTTCCGCATGGCCCTTTTGCCCGCTGGGAAGCGAGACTTCTTTGGAGCGCTGATTGGCCTTTCCAGGTTGCTTGGTTGGCCAAAAAGGGCGTATGCGTTTTTTCCTGAATATATTCAGGAAAAAACGCATACGCCCTTTTTGGCCAAGGGCATCATTGTCCACGTTTTGCCGCTTTTCATGTGCTTTCAAGGCGATTCGAATCTACCTCCTGAAATCTGTTTCCTGCAATTCTGCCTTGCTTTCAAAGCCTCTTCGTTGCCTTCCCTTAATATATTTGTGGAGGAGAGGTATCATTTAAAACTCTGCAGGTTTGTGAATTGCAGTGCCCCTGAGCTCCATTTTTCAACTCGCTTTTTTGGGAGCTGGCCGCAAAAGCGCAGGATTGCCTCAGGCCCTCTTCTGGTTCTGGGGGGCAGGCTGAGCTTGTGCTTAATTCTTCTTCCTGATGGGAAAATAGAGTGACCTGTGCCTGTCCCAACACCTAGAGCTAGTCTCTCATTGGTTCCCCCTCTTCCCGTTCATCCTCAGGACAAATTGCAACCTGTACGGAACAGGAGGTTAAAGGTGCTGATTCTCCAAGGAGGAAGATGGCTAGTAAAGCGGCTGGAATGGCGAACCCGAGCAAAGGAGATGAGAAATGAGGTGCGTTTTAGAAACCTTTCCCGATCACACGGTGTACCATCTTCTGGGTTTCTCATGCCTGTTTTCGACGTAGGAAGATGCCCTTGAACCTGGAGATTTGGGACCCATGGGATGGGTACCATGCAGTATTACTTGAAAGGGTCTGCGTTGGCTCACCCAACCTCACCGAACTTCTCAGCCCCAAGAGTGTCCACCCTTATGTCTCAATCAGCTGTGGGTCTAGATATGGTCAATCCAGGTTGCATCACAGCCCCTGAACGAATTTTGTAAGAATTTCTCTCTCTTTCACTGTCTTTGTTTCACGGGTTTTGAAAAGTAATTTATTTTTATAATGGGGTTTAGCTGCTTTTCACGGCTGTGTTTATGCCGCTTTACACCCCCTTGACTCACTTACGGAGAGATATCAATCCATAGGTTTGAAGATTCTTACTAGTCAGATATATTCTTGTGCGGTGAATAGGGGGTGTTGAGTCCAGTTCACTGAAAAAGGAATAGGTCTTGTCTCTTACATATTGGGTTTATGGAACGGTATCTGAGCTAATTTGAAACCCTTGTTTTATGCATCACCCCACCTCACCTTGCCCGTTCAGCAGCCATAGTGTGTTTTCTAAACGTGTGACTCTGTTCTGTTTTGTAATTCAGTTCAAGTGTAGCGGTTTTTACATTCCCTCTATAAGTGATATCTTATGATAAGTGCCTTTTTCTGCGTGACTTATTTCACTTAGAATCGTCGTACCTAAATCCACTCATCGTGCTGCTACTAGCCTTATGACGTTGATTTCATGGCTGAGTGATATTCCATTGTACATGAGGACCACAACTTCTTTATCCATTTTTCTCTTTCCTAGGATATTTAAGGTGTAATGAAGTGGGGGTTCTTGTCAACAGAGCAGCCCTAAACTTTGGGGTGCCTGTGACTTGCTGATTTTTAGTTTTCCCAATTTATACGTCCATGAGTGGAAGTGCCGTATGCTCTCCAAGCTCTGTTTTTTAGATGTTTCAGAACACACCGTACACTTCTCCAGAGTGGCTGTTGGCAATTTACATCCCACCCATCAGCGTAGCAAGGCTCCCATTTCTCCATGGCCGGTCCTGCAGTTCTGGTTTGGACACTTTTTTCCGCATGGCCCTTTTGCCCGCTGGGAAGCGAGACTTCTTTGGAGCGCTGATTGGCCTTTCCAGGTTGCTTGGTTGGCCAAAAAGGGCGTATGCGTTTTTTCCTGAATATATTCAGGAAAAAACGCATACGCCCTTTTTGGCCAAGGGCATCATTGTCCACGTTTTGCCGCTTTTCATGTGCTTTCAAGGCGATTCGAATCTACCTCCTGAAATCTGTTTCCTGCAATTCTGCCTTGCTTTCAAAGCCTCTTCGTTGCCTTCCCTTAATATATTTGTGGAGGAGAGGTATCATTTAAAACTCTGCAGGTTTGTGAATTGCAGTGCCCCTGAGCTCCATTTTTCAACTCGCTTTTTTGGGAGCTGGCCGCAAAAGCGCAGGATTGCCTCAGGCCCTCTTCTGGTTCTGGGGGGCAGGCTGAGCTTGTGCTTAATTCTTCTTCCTGATGGGAAAATAGAGTGACCTGTGCCTGTCCCAACACCTAGAGCTAGTCTCTCATTGGTTCCCCCTCTTCCCGTTCATCCTCAGGACAAATTGCAACCTGTACGGAACAGGAGGTTAAAGGTGCTGATTCTCCAAGGAGGGAGATGGCTAGTAAATTGGCTGGAATGGCGAACCCGAGCAAAGGAGATGAGAAATGAGGTGCGTTTAAGAAACCTTTCCCGATCACACGGTGTACCATCTTCTGGGTTTCTCATGCCTGTTTTCGATGTAGGAAGATGCCCTTGAACCTGGAGATTTGGGACCCATGGGATGGGTACCATGCAGTATTACTTGAAAGGGTCTGCGTTGGCTCACCCAACCTCACCGAACCTCTCAGCCCCAAGAGTGTCCACCCTTATGTCTCAATCAGCTGTGGGTCTAGATATGGTCAATCCAGGTTGCATCACAGCCCCTGAACGAATTTTGGAAGAATTTCTCTCTCTTTCACTGTCTTTGTTTCACGGGTTTTGAAAAGTAATTTATTTTTATAATGGGGTTTAGCTGCTTTTCACGGCTGTGTTTATGCCGCTTTACACCCCCTTGACTCACTTACAGAGAGATATCAATACATAGGTTTGAGGATTCTTACTAGTCAGATATATTCTTGTGCGGTGAATAGGGGGTGTTGAGTCCAGTTCACTGAAAAAGGAATAGGTCTTGTCTCTTACATATTGGGTTTATGGAACGGTATCTGAGCTAATTTGAAACCCTTGTTTTATGCATCACCCCACCTCACCTTTCCCGTTCAGCAGCCATAGTGTGTTTTCTAAACGTGTGACTCTGTTCTGTTTTGTAATTCAGTTCAAGTGTAGCGGTTTTTACATTCCCTCTCTAAGTGATATCTTATGATAAGTGTCTTTTTCTGTGTGACTTATTTCACTTAGAATCGTCGTACCTAAATCCACTCATCGTGCTGCTACTAGCCTTATGACGTTGATTTCATGGCTGAGTGATATTCCATTGTACATGAGGACCCCAACTTCTTTATCCATTTTTCTCTTTCCTAGGATATTTAAGGTGTAATGAAGTGGGGGTTCTTGTCAACAGAGCAGCCCTAAACTTTGGGGTGCCTGTGTCTTGCTGATTTTTACTTTTCCCAATTTATACGCCCATGAGTGGAAGTGCCCTATGCTCTCCAAGCTGTGTTTTTCAGATGTTTCAGAACACACCGACACTTCTCCAGAGTGGCTGTTGGCAATTTACATCCCACCCATCAGCGTAGCAAGGCTCCCATTTCTCCATGGCCGGTCCTGCATTTCTGGTTTGGACACTTTTTTCCGCATGGCCCTTTTGCCCGCTGGGAAGCGAGACTTCTTTGGAGCGCTGATTGGCCTTTCCAGGTTGCTTGGTTGGCCAAAAAGGGCGTATGCGTTTTTTCCTGAATATATTCAGGAAAAAACGCATACGCCCTTTTTGGCCAAGGGCATCATTGTCCACGTTTTGCCGCTTTTCATGTGCTTTCAAGGCGATTCGAATCTACCTCCTGAAATCTGTTTCCTGCAATTCTGCCTTGCTTTCAAAGCCTCTTCGTTGTCTTCCCTTAATATATTTGTGGACGAGAGGTATCATTTAAAACTCTGCAGGTTTGTGAATTGCAGTGCCCCTGAGCTCCATTTTTCAACTCGCTTTTTTGGGAGCTGGCCGCAAAAGCGCAGGATTGCTTCAGGCCCTCTTCTGGTTCTGGGGGGCAGGCTGAGCTTGTGCTTAATTCTTCTTCCTGATGGGAAAATAGAGTGACCTGTGCCTGTCCCAACACGTAGAGCTAGTCTCTCATTGGTTCCCCCTCTTCCCGTTCATCCTCAGGACAAATTGCAACCTGTACGGAACAGGAGGTTAAAGGTGCTGATTCTCCAAGGAGGGAGATGGCTAGTAAAGCGGCTGGAATGGCGAACCCGAGCAAAGGAGATGAGAAATGAGGTGCGTTTTAGAAACCTTTCCCGATCACACGGTGTACCATCTTCTGGGTTTCTCATGCCTGTTTTCGACGTAGGAAGATGCCCTTGAACCTGGAGATTTGGGACCCATGGGATGGGTACCATGCAGTATTACTTGAAAGGGTCTGCGTTGGCTCACCCAACCTCACCGAACTTCTCAGCCCCAAGAGTGTCCACCCTTATGTCTCAATCAGCTGTGGGTCTAGATATGGTCAATCCAGGTTGCATCACAGCCCCTGAACGAATTTTGTAAGAATTTCTCTCTCTTTCACTGTCTTTGTTTCACGGGTTTTGAAAAGTAATTTATTTTTATAATGGGGTTTAGCTGCTTTTCACGGCTGTGTTTATGCCGCTTTACACCCCCTTGACTCACTTACGGAGAGATATCAATCCATAGGTTTGAAGATTCTTACTAGTCAGATATATTCTTGTGCGGTGAATAGGGGGTGTTGAGTCCAGTTCACTGAAAAAGGAATAGGTCTTGTCTCTTACATATTGGGTTTATGGAACGGTATCTGAGCTAATTTGAAACCCTTGTTTTATGCATCACCCCACCTCACCTTTCCCGTTCAGCAGCCATAGTGTGTTTTCTAAACGTGTGACTCTGTTCTGTTTTGTAATTCAGTTCAAGTGTAGCGGTTTTTACATTCCCTCTATAAGTGATATCTTATGATAAGTGCCTTTTTCTGCGTGACTTATTTCACTTAGAATCGTCGTACCTAAATCCACTCATCGTGCTGCTACTAGCCTTATGACGTTGATTTCATGGCTGAGTGATATTCCATTGTACATGAGGACCACAACTTCTTTATCCATTTTTCTCTTTCCTAGGATATTTAAGGTGTAATGAAGTGGGGGTTCTTGTCAACAGAGCAGCCCTAAACTTTGGGGTGCCTGTGACTTGCTGATTTTTAGTTTTCCCAATTTATACGTCCATGAGTGGAAGTGCCGTATGCTCTCCAAGCTCTGTTTTTTAGATGTTTCAGAACACACCGTACACTTCTCCAGAGTGGCTGTTGGCAATTTACATCCCACCCATCAGCGTAGCGAGGCTCCCATTTCTCCATGGCCGGTCCTGCAGTTCTGGTTTGGACACTTTTTTCCGCATGGCCCTTTTGCCCGCTGGGAAGCGAGACTTCTTTGGAGCGCTGATTGGCCTTTCCAGGTTGCTTGGTTGGCCAAAAAGGGCGTATGCGTTTTTTCCTGAATATATTCAGGAAAAAACGCATACGCCCTTTTTGGCCAAGGGCATCATTGTCCACGTTTTGCCGCTTTTCATGTGCTTTCAAGGCGATTCGAATCTACCTCCTGAAATCTGTTTCCTGCAATTCTGCCTTGCTTTCAAAGCCTCTTCGTTGCCTTCCCTTAATATATTTGTGGAGGAGAGGTATCATTTAAAACTCTGCAGGTTTGTGAATTGCAGTGCCCCTGAGCTCCATTTTTCAACTCGCTTTTTTGGGAGCTGGCCGCAAAAGCGCAGGATTGCCTCAGGCCCTCTTCTGGTTCTGGGGGGCAGGCTGAGCTTGTGCTTAATTCTTCTTCCTGATGGGAAAATAGAGTGACCTGTGCCTGTCCCAACACCTAGAGCTAGTCTCTCATTGGTTCCCCCTCTTCCCGTTCATCCTCAGGACAAATTGCAAC
The DNA here is from genome assembly GCF_949987535.1 of Balaenoptera acutorostrata. Classification (NCBI taxonomy): domain Eukaryota; kingdom Metazoa; phylum Chordata; class Mammalia; order Artiodactyla; family Balaenopteridae; genus Balaenoptera; species Balaenoptera acutorostrata. The sequence goes on from NW_026646000.1 coordinate 381,903, forward strand.
CTGTACGGAACAGGAGGTTAAAGGTGCTGATTCTCCAAGGAGGGAGATGGCTAGTAAATTGGCTGGAATGGCGAACCCGAGCAAAGGAGATGAGAAATGAGGTGCGTTTAAGAAACCTTTCCCGATCACACGGTGTACCATCTTCTGGGTTTCTCATGCCTGTTTTCGATGTAGGAAGATGCCCTTGAACCTGGAGATTTGGGACCCATGGGATGGGTACCATGCAGTATTACTTGAAAGGGTCTGCGTTGGCTCACCCAACCTCACCGAACCTCTCAGCCCCAAGAGTGTCCACCCTTATGTCTCAATCAGCTGTGGGTCTAGATATGGTCAATCCAGGTTGCATCACAGCCCCTGAACGAATTTTGGAAGAATTTCTCTCTCTTTCACTGTCTTTGTTTCACGGGTTTTGAAAAGTAATTTATTTTTATAATGGGGTTTAGCTGCTTTTCACGGCTGTGTTTATGCCGCTTTACACCCCCTTGACTCACTTACAGAGAGATATCAATACATAGGTTTGAGGATTCTTACTAGTCAGATATATTCTTGTGCGGTGAATAGGGGGTGTTGAGTCCAGTTCACTGAAAAAGGAATAGGTCTTGTCTCTTACATATTGGGTTTATGGAACGGTATCTGAGCTAATTTGAAACCCTTGTTTTATGCATCACCCCACCTCACCTTTCCCGTTCAGCAGCCATAGTGTGTTTTCTAAACGTGTGACTCTGTTCTGTTTTGTAATTCAGTTCAAGTGTAGCGGTTTTTACATTCCCTCTCTAAGTGATATCTTATGATAAGTGTCTTTTTCTGTGTGACTTATTTCACTTAGAATCGTCGTACCTAAATCCACTCATCGTGCTGCTACTAGCCTTATGACGTTGATTTCATGGCTGAGTGATATTCCATTGTACATGAGGACCCCAACTTCTTTATCCATTTTTCTCTTTCCTAGGATATTTAAGGTGTAATGAAGTGGGGGTTCTTGTCAACAGAGCAGCCCTAAACTTTGGGGTGCCTGTGTCTTGCTGATTTTTACTTTTCCCAATTTATACGCCCATGAGTGGAAGTGCCCTATGCTCTCCAAGCTGTGTTTTTCAGATGTTTCAGAACACACCGACACTTCTCCAGAGTGGCTGTTGGCAATTTACATCCCACCCATCAGCGTAGCAAGGCTCCCATTTCTCCATGGCCGGTCCTGCATTTCTGGTTTGGACACTTTTTTCCGCATGGCCCTTTTGCCCGCTGGGAAGCGAGACTTCTTTGGAGCGCTGATTGGCCTTTCCAGGTTGCTTGGTTGGCCAAAAAGGGCGTATGCGTTTTTTCCTGAATATATTCAGGAAAAAACGCATACGCCCTTTTTGGCCAAGGGCATCATTGTCCACGTTTTGCCGCTTTTCATGTGCTTTCAAGGCGATTCGAATCTACCTCCTGAAATCTGTTTCCTGCAATTCTGCCTTGCTTTCAAAGCCTCTTCGTTGTCTTCCCTTAATATATTTGTGGACGAGAGGTATCATTTAAAACTCTGCAGGTTTGTGAATTGCAGTGCCCCTGAGCTCCATTTTTCAACTCGCTTTTTTGGGAGCTGGCCGCAAAAGCGCAGGATTGCTTCAGGCCCTCTTCTGGTTCTGGGGGGCAGGCTGAGCTTGTGCTTAATTCTTCTTCCTGATGGGAAAATAGAGTGACCTGTGCCTGTCCCAACACCTAGAGCTAGTCTCTCATTGGTTCCCCCTCTTCCCGTTCATCCTCAGGACAAATTGCAACCTGTACGGAACAGGAGGTTAAAGGTGCTGATTCTCCAAGGAGGGAGATGACTAGTAAATCGGCTGGAATGGCGAACCCGAGCAAAGGAGATGAGAAATGAGGTGCGTTTGAGAAACCTTTCCCGATCACACGGTGTACCATCTTCTGGGTTTCTCATGCCTGTTTTCGACGTAGGAAGATGCCCTTGAACCTGGAGATTTGGGACCCATGGGATGGGTACCATGCAGTATTACTTGAAAGGGTCTGCGTTGGCTCACCCAACCTCACCGAACCTCTCAGCCCCAAGAGTGTCCACCCTTATGTCTCAATCAGCTGTGGGTCTAGATATGGTCAATCCAGCTTGCATCACAGCCCCTGAACGAATTTTGTAAGAATTTCTCTCTCTTTCACTGTCTTTGTTTCACGGGTTTTGAAAAGTAATTTATTTTTATAATGGGGTTTAGCTGCTTTTCACGGCTGTGTTTATGCCGCTTTACACCCCCTTGACTCACTTACGGAGAGATATCAATACATAGGTTTGAAGATTCTTACTAGTCAGATATATTCTTGTGCGGTGAATAGGGGGTGTTGAGTCCAGTTCACTGAAAAAGGAATAGGTCTTGTCTCTTACATATTGGGTTTATGGAACGGTATCTGAGCTAATTTGAAACCCTTGTTTTATGCATCACCCCACCTCACCTTTCCCGTTCAGCAGCCATAGTGTGTTTTCTAAACGTGTGACTCTGTTCTGTTTTGTAATTCATTTCAAGTGTAGCGGTTTTTACATTCCCTCTATAAGTGATATCTTATGATAACTGCCTTTTTCTGTGTGACTTATTTCACTTAGAATCGTCGTACCTAAATCCACTCATCATGCTGCTACTAGCCTTATGACGTTGATTTCATGGCTGAGTGATATTCCATTGTGCATGAGGACCACAACTTCTTTATCCATTTTTCTCTTTCCTAGGATATTTAAGGTGTAATGAAGTGGGGGTTCTTGTCAACAGAGGAGCCCTAAACTTTGGGGTGCCTGTGTCTTGCTGATTTTTAGTTTTCCCAATTTTTACGTCCATGAGTGGAAGTGCCCTATGCTCTCCAAGCTCTGTTTTTTAGATGTTTCAGAACACACCGTACACTTCTCCAGAGTGGCTGTTGGCAATTTACATCCCACCCATCAGCGTAGCAAGGCTCCCATTTCTCCATGGCCGGTCCTGCATTTCTGGTTTGGACACTTTTTTCCGCATGGCCCTTTTGCCCGCTGGGAAGCGAGACTTCTTTGGAGCGCTGATTGGCCTTTCCAGGTTGCTTGGTTGGCCAGAAAGTGCGTATGCGTTTTTTCCTGAATATATTCAGGAAAAAATGCATACGCCCTTTTTGGCCAAGGGCATCATTGTCCACGTTTTGCCGCTTTTCATGTGCTTTCAAGGCGATTCGAATCTACCTCCTGAAATCTGTTTCCTGCAATTCTGCCTTGCTTTCAAAGCCTTTTCGTTGCCTTCCCTTAATATATTTGTGGACGAGAGGTATCATTTAAAACTCTGCAGGTTTGTGAATTGCAGTGCCCCTGAGCTCCATTTTTCAACTCGCTTTTTTGGGAGCTGGCCGCAAAAGCGCAGGATTGCTTCAAGCCCTCTTCTGGTTCTGGGGGGCAGGCTGAGCTTGTGCTTAATTCTTCTTCCTGATGGGAAAATAGAGTGACCTGTGCCTGTCCCAACACCTAGAGCTAGTCTCTCATTGGTTCCCCCTCTTCCCGTTCATCCTCAGGACAAATTGCAACCTGTACGGAACAGGAGGTTAAAGGTGCTGATTCTCCAAGGAGGGAGATGGCTAGTAAAGCGGCTGGAATGGCGAACCCGAGCAAAGGAGATGAGAAATGAGGTGCGTTTTAGAAACCTTTCCCGATCACACGGTGTACCATCTTCTGGGTTTCTCATGCCTGTTTTCGACGTAGGAAGATGCCCTTGAACCTGGAGATTTGGGACCCATGGGATGGGTACCATGCAGTATTACTTGAAAGGGTCTGCGTTGGCTCACCCAACCTCACCGAACCTCTCAGCCCCAAGAGTGTCCACCCTTATGTCTCAATCAGCTGTGGGTCTAGATATGGTCAATCCAGGTTGCATCACAGCCCCTGAACGAATTTTGTAAGAATTTCTCTCTCTTTCACTGTCTTTGTTTCACGGGTTTTGAAAAGTAATTTATTTTTATAATGGGGTTTAGCTGCTTTTCACGGCTGTGTTTATGCCGCTTTACACCCCCTTGACTCACTTACGGAGAGATATCAATCCATAGGTTTGAAGATTCTTACTAGTCAGATATATTCTTGTGCGGTAAATAGGGGGTGTTGAGTCCAGTTCACTGAAAAAGGAATAGGTCTTGTCTCTTACATATTGGGTTTATGGAACGGTATCTGAGCTAATTTGAAACCCTTGTTTTATGCATCACCCCACCTCACCTTGCCCGTTCAGCAGCCATAGTGTGTTTTCTAAACGTGTGACTCTGTTCTGTTTTGTAATTCAGTTCAAGTGTAGCGGTTTTTACATTCCCTCTATAAGTGATATCTTATGATAAGTGCCTTTTTCTGTGTGACTTATTTCACTTAGAATCGTCGTACCTAAATCCACTCATCGTGCTGCTACTAGCCTTATGACGTTGATTTCATGGCTGAGTGATATTCCATTGTACATGAGGACCACAACTTCTTTATCCATTTTTCTCTTTCCTAGGATATTTAAGGTGTAATGAAGTGGGGGTTCTTGTCAACAGAGCAGCCCTAAACTTTGGGGTGCCTGTGACTTGCTGATTTTTAGTTTTCCCAATTTATACGTCCATGAGTGGAAGTGCCGTATGCTCTCCAAGCTCTGTTTTTTAGATGTTTCAGAACACACCGTACACTTCTCCAGAGTGGCTGTTGGCAATTTACATCCCACCCATCAGCGTAGCAAGGCTCCCATTTCTCCATGGCCGGTCCTGCAGTTCTGGTTTGGACACTTTTTTCCGCATGGCCGTTTTGCCCGCTGGGAAGCGAGACTTCTTTGGAGCGCTGATTTGCCTTTCCAGGTTGCTTGGTTGGCCAAAAAGGGCGTATGCGTTTTTTCCTGAATATATTCAGGAAAAAACGCATACGCCCTTTTTGGCCAAGGGCATCATTGTCCACGTTTTGCCGCTTTTCATGTGCTTTCAAGGCGATTCGAATCTACCTCCTGAAATCTGTTTCCTGCAATTCTGCCTTGCTTTCAAAGCCTCTTCGTTGCCTTCCATTAATATATTTGTGGACGAGAGGTATCATTTAAAACTCTGCAGGTTTGTGAATTGCAGTGCCCCTGAGCTCCATTTTTCAACTCGCTTTTTTGGGAGCTGGCCGCAAAAGCGCAGGATTGCCTCAGGCCCTCTTCTGGTTCTGGGGGGCAGGCTGAGCTTGTGCTTAATTCTTCTTCCTGATGGGAAAATAGAGTGACCTGTGCCTGTCCCAACACCTAGAGCTAGTCTCTCATTGGTTCCCCCTCTTCCCGTTCATCCTCAGGACAAATTGCAACCTGTACGGAACAGGAGGTTAAAGGTGCTGATTCTCCAAGGAGGGAGATGGCTAGTAAATCGGCTGGAATGGCGAACCCGAGCAAAGGAGATGAGAAATGAGGTGCGTTTTAGAAACCTTTCCCGATCACACGGTGTACCATCTTCTGGGTTTCTCATGCCTGTTTTCGATGTAGGAAGATGCCCTTGAACCTGGAGATTTGGGACCCATGGGATGGGTACCATGCAGTATTACTTGAAAGGGTCTGCGTTGGCTCACCCAACCTCACCGAACCTCTCAGCCCCAAGAGTGTCCACCCTTATGTCTCAATCAGCTGTGGGTCTAGATATGGTCAATCCAGGTTGCATCACAGCCCCTGAACGAATTTTGTAAGAATTTCTCTCTCTTTCACTGTCTTTGTTTCACGGGTTTTGAAAAGTAATTTATTTTTATAATGGGGTTTAGCTGCTTTTCACGGCTGTGTTTATGCCGCTTTACACCCCCTTGACTCACTTACAGAGAGATATCAATACATAGGTTTGAGGATTCTTACTAGTCAGATATATTCTTGTGCGGTGAATAGGGGGTGTTGAGTCCAGTTCACTGAAAAAGGAATAGGTCTTGTCTCTTACATATTGGGTTTATGGAACGGTATCTGAGCTAATTTGAAACCCTTGTTTTATGCATCACCCCACCTCACCTTTCCCGTTCAGCAGCCATAGTGTGTTTTCTAAACGTGTGACTCTGTTCTGTTTTGTAATTCAGTTCAAGTGTAGCGGTTTTTACATTCCCTCTCTAAGTGATATCTTATGATAAGTGTCTTTTTCTGTGTGACTTATTTCACTTAGAATCGTCGTACCTAAATCCACTCATCGTGCTGCTACTAGCCTTATGACGTTGATTTCATGGCTGAGTGATATTCCATTGTACATGAGGACCCCAACTTCTTTATCCATTTTTCTCTTTCCTAGGATATTTAAGGTGTAATGAAGTGGGGGTTCTTGTCAACAGAGCAGCCCTAAACTTTGGGGTGCCTGTGTCTTGCTGATTTTTAGTTTTCCCAATTTATACGCCCATGAGTGGAAGTGCCCTATGCTCTCCAAGCTGTGTTTTTCAGATGTTTCAGAACACACCGACACTTCTCCAGAGTGGCTGTTGGCAATTTACATCCCACCCATCAGCGTAGCAAGGCTCCCATTTCTCCATGGCCGGTCCTGCATTTCTGGTTTGGACACTTTTTTCCGCATGGCCCTTTTGCCCGCTGGGAAGCGAGACTTCTTTGGAGCGCTGATTGGCCTTTCCAGGTTGCTTGGTTGGCCAAAAAGGGCGTATGCGTTTTTTCCTGAATATATTCAGGAAAAAACGCATACGCCCTTTTTGGCCAAGGGCATCATTGTCCACGTTTTGCCGCTTTTCAGGTGCTTTCAAGGCGATTGGAATCTACCTCCTGAAATCTGTTTCCTGAAATTCTGCCTTGCTTTCAAAGCCTCTTCGTTGCCTTCCCTTAATATATTTGTGGACGAGAGGTATCATTTAAAACTCTGCAGGTTTGTGAATTGCAGTGACCCTGAGCTCCATTTTTCAACTCGCTTTTTTGGGAGCTGGCCGCAAAAGCGCAGGATTGCTTCAGGCCCTCTTCTGGTTCTGGGGGGCAGGCTGAGCTTGTGCTTAATTCTTCTTCCTGATGGGAAAATAGAGTGACCTGTGCCTGTCCCAACACCTAGAGCTAGTCTCTCATTGGTTCCCCCTCTTCCCGTTCATCCTCAGGACAAATTGCAACCTGTACGGAACAGGAGGTTAAAGGTGCTGATTCTCCAAGGAGGGAGATGGCTAGTAAAGCGGCTGGAATGGCGAAGCCGAGCAAAAGAGATGAGAAATGAGGTGCGTTTTAGAAACCTTTCCCGATCACACGGTGTACCATCTTCTGGGTTTCTCATGCCTGTTTTCGACGTAGGAAGATGCCCTTGAACCTGGAGATTTGGGACCCATGGGATGGGTACCATGCAGTATTACTTGAAAGGGTCTGCGTTGGCTCACCCAACCTCACCGAACCTCTCAGCCCCAAGAGTGTCCACCCTTATGTCTCAATCAGCTGTGGGTCTAGATATGGTCAATCCAGGTTGCATCACAGCCCCTGAACGAATTTTTTAAGAATTTCTCTCTCTTTCACTGTCTTTGTTTCACGGGTTTTGAAAAGTAATTTATTTTTATAATGGGGTTTAGCTGCTTTTCACGGCTGTGTTTATGCCGCTTTACACCCCCTTGACTCACTTACGGAGAGATATCAATACATAGGTTTGAAGATTCTTACTAGTCAGATATATTCTTGTGCGGTGAATAGGGGGTGTTGAGTCCAGTTCACTGAAAAAGGAATAGGTCTTGTCTCTTACATATTGGGTTTATGGAACGGTATCTGAGCTAATTTGAAACCCTTGTTTTATGCATCACCCCACCTCACCTTTCCCGTTCAGCAGCCATAGTGTGTTTTCTAAACGTGTGACGCTGTTCTGTTTTGTAATTCAGTTCAAGTGTAGCGGTTTTTACATTCCCTCTCTAAGTGATATCTTATGATAAGTGTCTTTTTCTGTGTGACTTATTTCACTTAGAATCGTCGTACCTAAATCCACTCATCGTGCTGCTACTAGCCTTATGACATAGATTTCATGGCTGAGTGATATTCCATTGTACATGAGGACCCCAAACTCTTTATCCATTTTTCTCTTTCCTAGGATATTTAAGGTGTAATGAAGTGGGGGTTCTTGTCAACAGAGCAGCCCTAAACTTTGGGGTGCCTGTGTCTTGCTGATTTTTAGTTTTCCCAATTTATACGCCCATGAGTGGAAGTGCCCTATGCTCTCCAAGCTGTGTTTTTCAGATGTTTCAGAACACACCGTACACTTCTCCAGAGTGGCTGTTGGCAATTTACATCCCACCCATCAGCGTAGCAAGGCTCCCATTTCTCCATGGCCGGTCCTGCATTTCTGGTTTGGACACTTTTTTCCGCATGACCCTTTTGCCCGCTGGGAAGCGAGACTTCTTTGGAGCGCTGATTGGCCTTTCCAAGTTGCTTGGTTGGCCAAAAAGGGCGTATGCGTTTTTTCCTGAATATATTCAGGAAAAAACGCATACGCCCTTTTTGGCCAAGGGCATCATTGTCCACGTTTTGCCGCTTTTCATGTGCTTTCAAGGCGATTCGAATCTACCTCCTGAAATCTGTTTCCTGCAATTCTGCCTTGCTTTCAAAGCCTCTTCGTTGCCTTCCCTTAATATATTTGTGGACGAGAGGTATCATTTAAAACTCTGCAGGTTTGTGAATTGCAGTGCCCCTGAGCTCCATTTTTCAACTCGCTTTTTTGGGAGCTGGCCGCAGAAGCGCAGGATTGCTTCAGGCCCTCTTCTGGTTCTGGGGGGCAGGCTGAGCTTGTGCTTAATTCTTCTTCCTGATGGGAAAATAGAGTGACCTGTGCCTGTCCCAACACCTAGAGCTAGTCTCTCATTGGTTCCCCGTCTTCCCGTTCATCCTCAGGACAAATTGCAACCTGTACGGAACAGGAGGTTAAAGGTGCTGATTCTCCAAGGAGGGAGATGGCTAGTAAATCGGCTGGAATGGCGAACCCGAGCAAAGGAGATGAGAAATGAGGTGCGTTTGAGAAACCTTTCCCGATCACACGGTGTACCATCTTCTGGGTTTCTCATGCCTGTTTTCGACGTAGGAAGATGCCCTTGAACCTGGAGATTTGGGACCCATGGGATGGGTACCATGCAGTATTACTTGAAAGGGTCTGCGTTGGCTCACCCAACCTCACCGAACCTCTCAGCCCCAAGAGTGTCCACCCTTATGTCTCAATCAGCTGTGGGTCTAGATATGGTCAATCCAGGTTGCATCACAGCCCCTGAACGAATTTTGTAAGAATTTCTCTCTCTTTCACTGTCTTTGTTTCACGGGTTTTGAAAAGTAATTTATTTTTATAATGGGGTTTAGCTGCTTTTCACGGCTGTGTTTATGCCGCTTTACACCCCCTTGACTCACTTACGGAGAGATATCAATACATAGGTTTGAAGATTCTTACTAGGCAGATATATTCTTGTGCGGTGAATAGGGGGTGTTGAGTCCAGTTCACTGAAAAAGGAATAAGTCTTGTCTCTTACATATTGGGTTTATGGAACGGTATCGGAGCTAATTTGAAACCCTTGTTTTATGCATCCCCCCACCTCACCTTTCCCGTTCAGCAGCCATATAGTGTTTTCTAAACGTGTGACTCTGTTCTGTTTTGCAATTCAGTTCAAGTGTAGCGGTTTTTACATTCCCTCTATAAGTGATATCTTATGATAACTGCCTTTTTCTGTGTGACTTATTTCACTTAGAATCGTCGTACCTAAATCCACTCATCATGCTGCTACTAGCCTTATGACGTTGATTTCATGGCTGAGTGATATTCCATTGTGCATGAGGACCACAACTTCTTTATCCATTTTTCTCTTTCCTAGGATATTTAAGGTGTAATGAAGTGGGGGTTCTTGTCAACAGAGGAGCCCTAAACTTTGGGGTGCCTGTGTCTTGCTGATTTTTAGTTTTCCCAATTTTTACGTCCATGAGTGGAAGTGCCCTATGCTCTCCAAGCTCTGTTTTTTAGATGTTTCAGAACACACCGTACACTTCTCCAGAGTGGCTGTTGGCAATTTACATCCCACCCATCAGCGTAGCAAGGCTCCCATTTCTCCATGGCCGGTCCTGCATTTCTGGTTTGGACACTTTTTTCCGCATGGCCCTTTTGCCCGCTGGGAAGCGAGACTTCTTTGGAGCGCTGATTGGCCTTTCCAGGTTGCTTGGTTGGCCAGAAAGTGCGTATGCGTTTTTTCCTGAATATATTCAGGAAAAAATGCATACGCCCTTTTTGGCCAAGGGCATCATTGTCCACGTTTTGCCGCTTTTCATGTGCTTTCAAGGCGATTCGAATCTACCTCCTGAAATCTGTTTCCTGCAATTCTGCCTTGCTTTCAAAGCCTTTTCGTTGCCTTCCCTTAATATATTTGTGGACGAGAGGTATCATTTAAAACTCTGCAGGTTTGTGAATTGCAGTGCCCCTGAGCTCCATTTTTCAACTCGCTTTTTTGGGAGCTGGCCGCAAAAGCGCAGGATTGCTTCAAGCCCTCTTCTGGTTCTGGGGGGCAGGCTGAGCTTGTGCTTAATTCTTCTTCCTGATGGGAAAATAGAGTGACCTGTGCCTGTCCCAACACCTAGAGCTAGTCTCTCATTGGTTCCCCCTCTTCCCGTTCATCCTCAGGACAAATTGCAACCTGTACGGAACAGGAGGTTAAAGGTGCTGATTCTCCAAGGAGGGAGATGGCTAGTAAAGCGGCTGGAATGGCGAACCCGAGCAAAGGAGATGAGAAATGAGGTGCGTTTTAGAAACCTTTCCCGATCACACGGTGTACCATCTTCTGGGTTTCTCATGCCTGTTTTCGACGTAGGAAGATGCCCTTGAACCTGGAGATTTGGGACCCATGGGATGGGTACCATGCAGTATTACTTGAAAGGGTCTGCGTTGGCTCACCCAACCTCACCGAACCTCTCAGCCCCAAGAGTGTCCACCCTTATGTCTCAATCAGCTGTGGGTCTAGATATGGTCAATCCAGGTTGCATCACAGCCCCTGAACGAATTTTGTAAGAATTTCTCTCTCTTTCACTGTCTTTGTTTCACGGGTTTTGAAAAGTAATTTATTTTTATAATGGGGTTTAGCTGCTTTTCACGGCTGTGTTTATGCCGCTTTACACCCCCTTGACTCACTTACGGAGAGATATCAATCCATAGGTTTGAAGATTCTTACTAGTCAGATATATTCTTGTGCGGTAAATAGGGGGTGTTGAGTCCAGTTCACTGAAAAAGGAATAGGTCTTGTCTCTTACATATTGGGTTTATGGAACGGTATCTGAGCTAATTTGAAACCCTTGTTTTATGCATCACCCCACCTCACCTTGCCCGTTCAGCAGCCATAGTGTGTTTTCTAAACGTGTGACTCTGTTCTGTTTTGTAATTCAGTTCAAGTGTAGCGGTTTTTACATTCCCTCTATAAGTGATATCTTATGATAAGTGCCTTTTTCTGTGTGACTTATTTCACTTAGAATCGTCGTACCTAAATCCACTCATCGTGCTGCTACTAGCCTTATGACGTTGATTTCATGGCTGAGTGATATTCCATTGTACATGAGGACCACAACTTCTTTATCCATTTTTCTCTTTCCTAGGATATTTAAGGTGTAATGAAGTGGGGGTTCTTGTCAACAGAGCAGCCCTAAACTTTGGGGTGCCTGTGACTTGCTGATTTTTAGTTTTCCCAATTTATACGTCCATGAGTGGAAGTGCCGTATGCTCTCCAAGCTCTGTTTTTTAGATGTTTCAGAACACACCGTACACTTCTCCAGAGTGGCTGTTGGCAATTTACATCCCACCCATCAGCGTAGCAAGGCTCCCATTTCTCCATGGCCGGTCCTGCAGTTCTGGTTTGGACACTTTTTTCCGCATGGCCGTTTTGCCCGCTGGGAAGCGAGACTTCTTTGGAGCGCTGATTTGCCTTTCCAGGTTGCTTGGTTGGCCAAAAAGGGCGTATGCGTTTTTTCCTGAATATATTCAGGAAAAAACGCATACGCCCTTTTTGGCCAAGGGCATCATTGTCCACGTTTTGCCGCTTTTCATGTGCTTTCAAGGCGATTCGAATCTACCTCCTGAAATCTGTTTCCTGCAATTCTGCCTTGCTTTCAAAGCCTCTTCGTTGCCTTCCATTAATATATTTGTGGACGAGAGGTATCATTTAAAACTCTGCAGGTTTGTGAATTGCAGTGCCCCTGAGCTCCATTTTTCAACTCGCTTTTTTGGGAGCTGGCCGCAAAAGCGCAGGATTGCCTCAGGCCCTCTTCTGGTTCTGGGGGGCAGGCTGAGCTTGTGCTTAATTCTTCTTCCTGATGGGAAAATAGAGTGACCTGTGCCTGTCCCAACACCTAGAGCTAGTCTCTCATTGGTTCCCCCTCTTCCCGTTCATCCTCAGGACAAATTGCAACCTGTACGGAACAGGAGGTTAAAGGTGCTGATTCTCCAAGGAGGGAGATGGCTAGTAAATTGGCTGGAATGGCGAACCCGAGCAAAGGAGATGAGAAATGAGGTGCGTTTAAGAAACCTTTCCCGATCACACGGTGTACCATCTTCTGGGTTTCTCATGCCTGTTTTCGATGTAGGAAGATGCCCTTGAACCTGGAGATTTGGGACCCATGGGATGGGTACCATGCAGTATTACTTGAAAGGGTCTGCGTTGGCTCACCCAACCTCACCGAACCTCTCAGCCCCAAGAGTGTCCACCCTTATGTCTCAATCAGCTGTGGGTCTAGATATGGTCAATCCAGGTTGCATCACAGCCCCTGAACGAATTTTGTAAGAATTTCTCTCTCTTTCACTGTCTTTGTTTCACGGGTTTTGAAAAGTAATTTATTTTTATAATGGGGTTTAGCTGCTTTTCACGGCTGTGTTTATGCCGCTTTACACCCCCTTGACTCACTTACAGAGAGATATCAATACATAGGTTTGAGGATTCTTACTAGTCAGATATATTCTTGTGCGGTGAATAGGGGGTGTTGAGTCCAGTTCACTGAAAAAGGAATAGGTCTTGTCTCTTACATATTGGGTTTATGGAACGGTATCTGAGCTAATTTGAAACCCTTGTTTTATGCATCACCCCACCTCACCTTTCCCGTTCAGCAGCCATAGTGTGTTTTCTAAACGTGTGACTCTGTTCTGTTTTGTAATTCAGTTCAAGTGTAGCGGTTTTTACATTCCCTCTCTAAGTGATATCTTATGATAAGTGTCTTTTTCTGTGTGACTTATTTCACTTAGAATCGTCGTACCTAAATCCACTCATCGTGCTGCTACTAGCCTTATGACGTTGATTTCATGGCTGAGTGATATTCCATTGTACATGAGGACCCCAACTTCTTTATCCATTTTTCTCTTTCCTAGGATATTTAAGGTGTAATGAAGTGGGGGTTCTTGTCAACAGAGCAGCCCTAAACTTTGGGGTGCCTGTGTCTTGCTGATTTTTAGTTTTCCCAATTTATACGCCCATGAGTGGAAGTGCCCTATGCTCTCCAAGCTGTGTTTTTCAGATGTTTCAGAACACACCGACACTTCTCCAGAGTGGCTGTTGGCAATTTACATCCCACCCATCAGCGTAGCAAGGCTCCCATTTCTCCATGGCCGGTCCTGCATTTCTGGTTTGGACACTTTTTTCCGCATGGCCCTTTTGCCCGCTGGGAAGCGAGACTTCTTTGGAGCGCTGATTGGCCTTTCCAGGTTGCTTGGTTGGCCAAAAAGGGCGTATGCGTTTTTTCCTGAATATATTCAGGAAAAAACGCATACGCCCTTTTTGGCCAAGGGCATCATTGTCCACGTTTTGCCGCTTTTCAGGTGCTTTCAAGGCGATTGGAATCTACCTCCTGAAATCTGTTTCCTGAAATTCTGCCTTGCTTTCAAAGCCTCTTCGTTGCCTTCCCTTAATATATTTGTGGACGAGAGGTATCATTTAAAACTCTGCAGGTTTGTGAATTGCAGTGACCCTGAGCTCCATTTTTCAACTCGCTTTTTTGGGAGCTGGCCGCAAAAGCGCAGGATTGCTTCAGGCCCTCTTCTGGTTCTGGGGGGCAGGCTGAGCTTGTGCTTAATTCTTCTTCCTGATGGGAAAATAGAGTGACCTGTGCCTGTCCCAACACCTAGAGCTAGTCTCTCATTGGTTCCCCCTCTTCCCGTTCATCCTCAGGACAAATTGCAACCTGTACGGAACAGGAGGTTAAAGGTGCTGATTCTCCAAGGAGGGAGATGGCTAGTAAAGCGGCTGGAATGGCGAAGCCGAGCAAAAGAGATGAGAAATGAGGTGCGTTTTAGAAACCTTTCCCGATCACACGGTGTACCATCTTCTGGGTTTCTCATGCCTGTTTTCGACGTAGGAAGATGCCCTTGAACCTGGAGATTTGGGACCCATGGGATGGGTACCATGCAGTATTACTTGAAAGGGTCTGCGTTGGCTCACCCAACCTCACCGAACCTCTCAGCCCCAAGAGTGTCCACCCTTATGTCTCAATCAGCTGTGGGTCTAGATATGGTCAATCCAGGTTGCATCACAGCCCCTGAACGAATTTTGTAAGAATTTCTCTCTCTTTCACTGTCTTTGTTTCACGGGTTTTGAAAAGTAATTTATTTTTATAATGGGGTTTAGCTGCTTTTCACGGCTGTGTTTATGCCGCTTTACACCCCCTTGACTCACTTACGGAGAGATATCAATACATAGGTTTGAAGATTCTTACTAGTCAGATATATTCTTGTGCGGTGAATAGGGGGTGTTGAGTCCAGTTCACTGAAAAAGGAATAGGTCTTGTCTCTTACATATTGGGTTTATGGAACGGTATCTGAGCTAATTTGAAACCCTTGTTTTATGCATCACCCCACCTCACCTTTCCCGTTCAGCAGCCATAGTGTGTTTTCTAAACGTGTGACGCTGTTCTGTTTTGTAATTCAGTTCAAGTGTAGCGGTTTTTACATTCCCTCTCTAAGTGATATCTTATGATAAGTGTCTTTTTCTGTGTGACTTATTTCACTTAGAATCGTCGTACCTAAATCCACTCATCGTGCTGCTACTAGCCTTATGACATAGATTTCATGGCTGAGTGATATTCCATTGTACATGAGGACCCCAAACTCTTTATCCATTTTTCTCTTTCCTAGGATATTTAAGGTGTAATGAAGTGGGGGTTCTTGTCAACAGAGCAGCCCTAAACTTTGGGGTGCCTGTGTCTTGCTGATTTTTAGTTTTCCCAATTTATACGCCCATGAGTGGAAGTGCCCTATGCTCTCCAAGCTGTGTTTTTCAGATGTTTCAGAACACACCGTACACTTCTCCAGAGTGGCTGTTGGCAATTTACATCCCACCCATCAGCGTAGCAAGGCTCCCATTTCTCCATGGCCGGTCCTGCATTTCTGGTTTGGACACTTTTTTCCGCATGACCCTTTTGCCCGCTGGGAAGCGAGACTTCTTTGGAGCGCTGATTGGCCTTTCCAGGTTGCTTGGTTGGCCAAAAAGGGCGTATGCGTTTTTTCCTGAATATATTCAGGAAAAAACGCATACGCCCTTTTTGGCCAAGGGCATCATTGTCCACGTTTTGCCGCTTTTCATGTGCTTTCAAGGCGATTCGAATCTACCTCCTGAAATCTGTTTCCTGCAATTCTGCCTTGCTTTCAAAGCCTCTTCGTTGCCTTCCCTTAATATATTTGTGGACGAGAGGTATCATTTAAAACTCTGCAGGTTTGTGAATTGCAGTGCCCCTGAGCTCCATTTTTCAACTCGCTTTTTTGGGAGCTGGCCGCAGAAGCGCAGGATTGCTTCAGGCCCTCTTCTGGTTCTGGGGGGCAGGCTGAGCTTGTGCTTAATTCTTCTTCCTGATGGGAAAATAGAGTGACCTGTGCCTGTCCCAACACCTAGAGCTAGTCTCTCATTGGTTCCCCGTCTTCCCGTTCATCCTCAGGACAAATTGCAACCTGTACGGAACAGGAGGTTAAAGGTGCTGATTCTCCAAGGAGGGAGATGGCTAGTAAATCGGCTGGAATGGCGAACCCGAGCAAAGGAGATGAGAAATGAGGTGCGTTTGAGAAACCTTTCCCGATCACACGGTGTACCATCTTCTGGGTTTCTCATGCCTGTTTTCGACGTAGGAAGATGCCCTTGAACCTGGAGATTTGGGACCCATGGGATGGGTACCATGCAGTATTACTTGAAAGGGTCTGCGTTGGCTCACCCAACCTCACCGAACCTCTCAGCCCCAAGAGTGTCCACCCTTATGTCTCAATCAGCTGTGGGTCTAGATATGGTCAATCCAGGTTGCATCACAGCCCCTGAACGAATTTTGTAAGAATTTCTCTCTCTTTCACTGTCTTTGTTTCACGGGTTTTGAAAAGTAATTTATTTTTATAATGGGGTTTAGCTGCTTTTCACGGCTGTGTTTATGCCGCTTTACACCCCCTTGACTCACTTACGGAGAGATATCAATACATAGGTTTGAAGATTCTTACTAGGCAGATATATTCTTGTGCGGTGAATAGGGGGTGTTGAGTCCAGTTCACTGAAAAAGGAATAGGTCTTGTCTCTTACATATTGGGTTTATGGAACGTATCTGAGCTAATTTGAAACCCTTGTTTTATGCATCACCCCACCTCACCTTTCCCGTTCAGCAGCCATAGTGTGTTTTCTAAACGTGTGACTCTGTTCTGTTTTGTAATTCTGTTCAAGTGTAGCGGTTTTTACATTCCCTCTCTAAGTGATATCTTAGGATAAGTGTCTTTTTCTGTGTGACTTATTTCACTTAGAATCGTCGTACCTAAATCCACTCATCGTGCTGCTACTAGCCTTATGACGTTGATTTCATGGCTGAGTGATATTCCATTGTACATGAGGACCCCAACTTCTTTATCCATTTTTCTCTTTCCTAGGATATTTAAGGTGTAATGAAGTGGGGGTTCTTGTCAACAGAGCAGCCCTAAACTTTGGGGTGCCTGTGTCTTGCTGATTTTTAGTTTTCCCAATTTATACGCCCATGAGTGGAAGTGCCCTATGCTCTCCAAGCTGTGTTTTTTTAGATGTTTCAGAACACACCGTACACTTCTCCAGAGTGGCTGTTGGCAATTTACATCCCACCCATCAGCGTAGCAAGGCTCCCATTTCTCCATGGCCGGTCCTGCATTTCTGGTTTGGACACTTTTTTCCGCATGGCCCTTTTGCCCCCTGGGAAGCCAGACTTCTTTGGAGCGCTGATTGGCGTTTCCAGGTTGCTTGGTTGGCCAAAAAGCGCGTATGCGTTTTTTCCTGAATATATTCAGGAAAAAACGCATACGCCCTTTTTGGCCAAGGGCATCATTGTCCACGTTTTGCCGCTTTTCAGGTGCTTTCAAGGCGATTGGAATCTACCTCCTGAAATCTGTTTCCTGCAATTCTGCCTTGCTTTCAAAGCCTCTTCGTTGCCTTCCCTTAATATATTTGTGGACGAGAGGTATCATTTAAAACTCTGCAGGTTTGTGAATTGCAGTGCCCCTGAGCTCCATTTTTCAACTCGCTTTTTTGGGAGCTGGCCGCAAAAGCGCAGGATTGCTTCAGGCCCTCTTCTGGTTCTGGGGGGCAGGCTGAGCTTGTGCTTAATTCTTCTTCCTGATGGGAAAATAGAGTGACCTGTGCCTGTCCCAACACCTAGAGCTAGTCTCTCATTGGTTCCCCCTCTTCCCGTTCATCCTCAGGACAAATTGTAACCTGTACGGAACAGGAGGTTAAAGGTGCTGATTCTCCAAGGAGGGAGATGGCTAGTAAATCGGCTGGAATGGCGAACCCGAGCAAAGGAGATGAGAAATGAGGTGCGTTTGAGAAACCTTTCCCGATCACACGGTGTACCATCTTCTGGGTTTCTCATGTCTGTTTTCGACGTAGGAAGATGCCCTTGAACCTGGAGATTTGGGACCCATGGGATGGGTACCATGCAGTATTACTTGAAAGGGTCTGCGTTGGCTCACCCAACCTCACCGAACCTCTCAGCCCCAAGAGTGTCCACCCTTATGTCTCAATCAGCTGTGGGTCTAGATATGGTCAATCCAGGTTGCATCACAGCCCCTGAACGAATTTTGTAAGAATTTCTCTCTCTTTCACTGTCTTTGTTTCACGGGTTTTGAAAAGTAATTTATTTTTATAATGGTGTTTAGCTGCTTTTCACGGCTGTGTTTATGCCGCTTTACACCCCCTTGACTCACTTACAGTGAGATATCAATACATAGGTTTGAAGATTCTTACTAGGCAGATATATTCTTGTGCGGTGAATAGGGGGTGTTGAGTCCAGTTCACTGAAAAAGGAATAGGTCTTGTCTCTTACATATTGGGTTTATGGAACGGTATCTGAGCTAATTTGAAACCCTTGTTTTATGCATCACCCCACCTCACCTTTCCCGTTCAGCAGCCATAGTGTGTTTTCTAAACGTGTGACTCTGTTCTGTTTTGCAATTCAGTTCAAGTGTAGCGGTTTTTACATTCCCTCTCTAAGTGATATCTTATGATAAGTGTCTTTTTCTGTGTGACTTATTTCACTTAGAATCGTCGTACCTAAATCCACTCATCGTGCTGCTACAAGCCTTATGACGTTGATTTCTTGGCTGAGTGATATTCCATTGTACATGAGGACCCCAACTTCTTTATCCATTTTTCTCTTTCCTAGGATATTTAAGGTGTAATGAAGTGGGGGTTCTTGTCAACAGAGCAGCCCTAAACTTTGGGGTGCCTGTGTCTTGCTGATTTTTAGTTTTCCCAATTTATACGCTCATGAGTGGAAGTGCCCTATGCTCTCCAAGCTGTGTTTTTTAGATGTTTCAGAACACACCGTACACTTCTCCAGAGTGGCTGTTGGCAATTTACATCCCACCCATCAGCGTAGCAAGGCTCCCATTTCTCCATGGCTGGTCCTGTATTTCTGGTTTGGACACTTTTTTCCGCATGGCCCTTTTGCCCGCTGGGAAGCGAGACTTCTTTGGAGCGCTGATTGGCCTTTCCAGGTTGCTTGGTTGGCCAAAAAGGGCGTATGCGTTTTTTCCTGAATATATTCAGGAAAAAACGCATACGCCCTTTTTGGCCAAGGGCATCATTGTCCACGTTTTGCCGCTTTTCATGTGCTTTCAAGGCGATTGGAATCTACCTCCTGAAATCTGTTTCCTGCAATTCTGCCTTGCTTTCAAAGCCTCTTCGTTGCCTTCCCTTAATATATTTGTGGACGAGAGGTATCATTTAAAACTCTGCAGGTTTGTGAATTGCAGTGCCCCTGAGCTCCATTTTTCAACTCGCTTTTTTGGGAGCTGGCCGCAGAAGCGCAGGATTGCTTCAGGCCCTCTTCTGGTTCTGGGGGGCAGGCTGAGCTTGTGCTTAATTCTTCTTCCTGATGGGAAAATAGAGTGACCTGTGCCTGTCCCAACACCTAGAGCTAGTCTCTCATTGGTTCCCCCTCTTCCCGTTCATCCTCAGGACAAATTGCAACCTGTACGGAACAGGAGGTTAAAGGTGCTGATTCTCCAAGGAGGGAGATGGCTAGTAAATCGGCTGGAATGGCGAACCCGAGCAAAGGAGATGAGAAATGAGGTGCGTTTGAGAAACCTTTCCCGATCACACGGTGTACCATCTTCTGGGTTTCTCATGCCTGTTTTCGACGTAGGAAGATGCCCTTGAACCTGGAGATTTGGGACCCATGGGATGGGTACCATGCAGTATTACTTGAAAGGGTCTGCGTTGGCTCACCCAACCTCACCGAACCTCTCAGCCCCAAGAGTGTCCACCCTTATGTCTCAATCAGCTGTGGGTCTAGATATGGTCAATCCAGGTTGCATCACAGCCCCTGAACGAATTTTGTAAGAATTTCTCTCTCTTTCACTGTCTTTGTTTCACGGGTTTTGAAAAATAATTTATTTTTATAATGGGGTTTAGCTGCTTTTCACGGCTGTGTTTATGCCGCTTTACACCCCCTTGACTCACTTACGGAGAGATATCAATACATAGGTTTGAAGATTCTTACTAGTCAGATATATTCTTGTGTGGTGAATAGGGGGTGTTGAGTCCAGTTCACTGAAAAAGGAATAGGTCTTGTCTCTTACATATTGGGTTTATGGAACGGTATCGGAGCTAATTTGAAACCCTTGTTTTATGCATCACCCCACCTCACCTTTCCCGTTCAGCAGCCATAGTGTGTTTTCTAAACGTGTGACTGTGTTCTGTTTTGTAATTCAGTTCAAGTGTAGCGGTTTTTACATTCCCTCTCTAAGTGATATCTTATGATAAGTGTCTTTTTCTGTGTGACTTGTTTCACTTAGAATCGTCGTACCTAAATCCACTCATCGTGCTGCTACTAGCCTTATGACGTTGATTTCATGGCTGAGTGATATTCCATTGTACATGAGGACCCCAACTTCTTTATCCATTTTTCTCTTTCCTAGGATATTTAAGGTGTAATGAAGTGGGGGTTCTTGTCAACAGAGCAGCCCTAAACTTTGGGGTGCCTGTGTCTTGCTGATTTTTAGTTTTCCCAATTTATACACCCATGAGTGGAAGTGCCCTATGCTCTCCAAGCTGTGTTTTTCAGATGTTTCAGAACACACCGTACACTTCTCCAGAGTGGCTGTTGGCAATTTACATCCCACCCATCAGCGTAGCAAGGCTCCCATTTCTCCATGGCCGGTCCTGCATTTCTGGTTTGGACACTTTTTTCCGCATGGCCCTTTTGCCCGCTGGGAAGCGAGACTTCTTTGGAGCGCTGATTGGCCTTTCCAGGTTGCTTGGTTGGCCAAAAAGGGCGTATGCGTTTTTTCCTGAATATATTCAGGAAAAAACGCATACGCCCTTTTTGGCCAAGGGCATCATTGTCCACGTTTTGCCGCTTTTCATGTGCTTTCAAGGCGATTGGAATCTACCTCCTGAAATCTGTTTCCTGCAATTCTGCCTTGCTTTCAAAGCCTCTTCGTTGCCTTCCCTTAATATATTTGTGGACGAGAGGTATCATTTAAAACTCTGCAGGTTTGTGAATTGCAGTGCCCCTGAGCTCCATTTTTCAACTCGCTTTTTTGGGAGCTGGCCGCAAAAGCGCAGGATTGCTTCAGGCCCTCTTCTGGTTCTGGGGGGCAGGCTGAGCTTGTGCTTAATTCTTCTTCCTGATGGGAAAATAGAGTGACCTGTGCCTGTCCCAACACCTAGAGCTAGTCTCTCATTGGTTCCCCCTCTTCCCGTTCATCCTCAGGACAAATTGCAACCTGTACGGAACAGGAGGTTAAAGGTGCTGATTCTCCAAGGAGGGAGATGGCTAGTAAATCGGCTGGAATGGCGAACACGAGCAAAGGAGATGAGAAATGAGGTGCGTTTTAGAAACCTTTCCCGATCACATGGTGTACCATCTTCTGGGTTTCTCATGCCTGTTTTCGACGTAGGAAGATGCCCTTGAACCTGGAGATTTGGGACCCATGGGATGGGTACCATGCAGTATTACTTGAAAGGGTCTGCGTTGGCTCACCCAACCTCACCGAACCTCTCAGCCCCAAGAGTGTCCACCCTTATGTCTCAATCAGCTGTGGGTCTAGATATGGTCAATCCAGGTTGCATCACAGCCCCTGAACGAATTTTGGAAGAATTTCTCTCTCTTTCACTGTCTTTGTTTCACGGGTTTTGAAAAGTAATTTATTTTTATAATGGGGTTTAGCTGCTTTTCACGGCTGTGTTTATGCCGCTTTACACCCCCTTGACTCACTTACGGAGAGATATCAATACATAGGTTTGAAGATTCTTACTAGTCAGATATATTCTTGTGCGGTGAATAGGGGGTGTTGAGTCCAGTTCACTGAAAAAGGAATAGGTCTTGTCTCTTACATATTGGGTTTATGGAACGGTATCGGAGCTAATTTGAAACCCTTGTTTTATGCATCACCCCACCTCACCTTTCCCGTTCAGCAGCCATAGTGTGTTTTCTAAACGTGTGACTCTGTTCTGTTTTGTAATTCAGTTCAAGTGTAGCGGTTTTTACATTCCCTCTCTAAGTGATATCTTATGATAAGTGTCTTTTTCTGTGTGACTTATTTCACTTAGAATCGTCGTACCTAAATCCACTCATCGTGCTGCTACTAGCCTTATGACGTTGATTTCATGGCTGAGTGATATTCCATTGTACATGAGGACCCCAACTTCTTTATCCATTTTTCTCTTTCCTAGGATATTTAAGGTGTAATGAAGTGGGGGTTCTTGTCAACAGAGAAGCCCTAAACTTTGGGGTTCCTGTGTCTTGCTGATTTTTAGTTTTCCCAATTTATACGCCCATGAGTGGAAGTGCCCTATGCTCTCCAAGCTGTGTTTTTCAGAGGTTTCAGAACACACCGTACACTTCTCCAGAGTGGCTGTTGGCAATTTACATCCCACCCATCAGCGTAGCAAGGCTCCCATTTCTCCATGGCCGGTCCTGCATTTCTGGTTTGGACACTTTTTTCCGCATGGCCCTTTTGCCCGCTGGGAAGCGAGACTTCTTTGGAGCGCTGATTGGCCTTTCCAGGTTGCTTGGTTGGCCAAAAAGGGCGTATGCGTTTTTTCCTGAATATATTCAGGAAAAAACGCATATGCCCTTTTTGGCCAAGGGCATCATTGTCCACGTTTTGCCGCTTTTCATGTGCTTTCAAGGCGATTCGAATCTACCTCCTGAAATCTGTTTCCTGCAATTCTGCCTTGCTTTCAAAGCCTCTTCGTTGCCTTCCCTTAATATATTTGTGGACGAGAGGTATCATTTAAAACTCTGCAGGTTTGTGAATTGCAGTGCCCCTGAGCTCCATTTTTCAACTCGCTTTTTTGGGAGCTGGCCGCAGAAGCGCAGGATTGCTTCAGGCCCTCTTCTGGTTCTGGGGGGCAGGCTGAGCTTGTGCTTAATTCTTCTTCCTGATGGGAAAATAGAGTGACCTGTGCCTGTCCCAACACCTAGAGCTAGTCTCTCATTGGTTCCCCCTCTTCCCGTTCATCCTCAGGACAAATTGCAACCTGTACGGAACAGGAGGTTAAAGGTGCTGATTCTCCAAGGATGGAGATGGCTAGTAAATCGGCTGGAATGGCGAACCCGAGCAAAGGAGATGAGAAATGAGGTGCGTTTGAGAAACCTTTCCCGATCACACGGTGTACCATCTTCTGGGTTTCTCATGCCTGTTTTCGACGTAGGAAGATGCCCTTGAACCTGGAGATTTGGGACCCATGGGATGGGTACCATGCAGTATTACTTGAAAGGGTCTGCGTTGGCTCACCCAACCTCACCGAACCTCTCAGCCCCAAGAGTGTCCACCCTTATGTCTCAATCAGCTGTGGGTCTACATATGGTCAATCCAGGTTGCATCACAATCCCTGAACGAATTTTGTAAGAATTTCTCTCTCTTTCACTGTCTTTGTTTCACGGGTTTTGAAAAGTAATTTATTTTTATAATGGGGTTTAGCTGCTTTTCACGGCTGTGTTTATGCCGCTTTACACCCCCTTGACTCACTTACGGAGAGATATCAATACATAGGTTTGAAGATTCTTACTAGTCAGATATATTCTTGTGCGGTGAATAGGGGGTGTTGAGTCCAGTTCACTGAAAAAGGAATAGGTCTTGTGTCTTACATATTGGGTTTATGGAACGGTAGCTGAGCTAATTTGAAACCCTTGTTTTATGCATCACCCCACCTCACCTTTCCCGTTCAGCAGCATAGTGTGTTTTCTAAACGTGTGACTCTGTTCTGTTTTGTAATTCAGTTGAAGTGTAGCGGTTTTTACATTCCCTCTCTAAGTGATATCTTAGGATAAGTGTCTTTTTCTGTGTGACTTATTTCACTTAGAATCGTCGTACCTAAATCCACTCATCGTGCTGCTACTAGCCTTATGACGTGGATTTCATGGCTGAGTGATATTCCATTGTACATGTGGACCACAACTTCTTTTTCCATTTTTCTCTTTCCTAGGATATTTAAGGTGTAATGAAGTGGGGGTTCTTGTCAACAGAGCAGCCCTAAACTTTGGGGTGCCTGTGTCTTGCTGATTTTTAGTTTTCCCAATTTATACGCCTATGAGTGGAAGTGCCCTATGCTGTCCAAGCTGTGTTTTTTAGATGTTTCAGAACACACCGTGCACTTCTCCAGAGTGGCTGTTGGCAATTTACATCCCACCCATCAGCGTAGCAAGGCTCCCATTTCTCCATGGCCGGTCCTGCATTTCTGGTTTGGACACTTTTTTCCGCATGGCCCTTTTGCCCGCTGGGAAGCCAGACTTCTTTGGAGCGCTGATTGGCGTTCCCAGGTTGCTTGGTTGGCCAAAAAGGGCGTATGCGTTTTTTCCTGAATATATTCAGGAAAAAACGCATACGCCCTTTTTGGCCAAGGGCATCATTGTCCACGTTTTGCCGCTTTTCATGTGCTTTCAAGGCGATTGGAATCTACCTCCTGAAATCTGTTTCCTGCAATTCTGCCTTGCTTTCAAAGCCTCTTCGTTGCCTTCCCTTAATATATTTGTGGACGAGAGGTATCATTTAAAACTCTGCAGGTTTGTGAATTGCAGTGCCCCTGAGCTCCATTTTTCAACTCGCTTTTTTGGGAGCTGGCCGCAAAAGCGCAGGATTGCTTCAGGCCCTCTTCTGGTTCTGGGGGGCAGGCTGAGCTTGTGCTTAATTCTTCTTCCTGATCGGAAAATAGAGTGACCTGTGCCTGTCCCAACACCTAGAGCTAGTCTCTCATTGGTTCCCCCTCTTCCCGTTCATCCTCAGGACAAATTGCAACCTGTACGGAACAGGAGGTTAAAGGTGCTGATTCTCCAAGGAGGGAGATGGCTAGTAAAGCGGCTGGAATGGCGAACCCGAGCAAAGGAGATGAGAAATGAGGTGCGTTTGAGAAACCT
Organism: Balaenoptera acutorostrata; assembly: GCF_949987535.1. Lineage (NCBI taxonomy): Eukaryota > Metazoa > Chordata > Mammalia > Artiodactyla > Balaenopteridae > Balaenoptera > Balaenoptera acutorostrata. The sequence continues at coordinate 406,643 of NW_026646000.1, forward strand.
TTCCCGATCACACGGTGTACCATCTTCTGGGTTTCTCATGCCTGTTTTCGACGTAGGAAGATGCCCTTGAACCTGGAGATTTGGGACCCATGGGATGGGTACCATGCAGTATTACTTGAAAGGGTCTGCGTTGGCTCACCCAACCTCACCGAACCTCTCAGCCCCAAGAGTGTCCACCCTTATGTCTCAATCAGCTGTGGGTCTAGATATGGTCAATCCAGGTTGCATCACAGCCCCTGAACGAATTTTGTAAGAATTTCTCTCTCTTTCACTGTCTTTGTTTCATGGGTTTTGAAAAGTAATTTATTTTTATAATGGGGTTTAGCTGCTTTTCACGGCTGTGTTTATGCCGCTTTACACCCCCTTGACTCACTTACGGAGAGATATCAATACATAGGTTTGAAGATTCTTACTAGTCAGATATATTCTTGTGCGGTGAATAGGGGGTGTTGAGTCCAGTTCACTGAAAAAGGAATAGGTCTTGTCTCTTACATATTGGGTTTATGGAACGGTATCAGAGCTAATTTGAAACCCTTGTTTTATGCATCACCCCAAGTCACCTTTCCCGTTCAGCAGCCATAGTGTGTTTTCTAAACGTGTGACTCTGTTCTGTTTTGTAATTCAGTTCAAGTGTAGCGGTTTTTACATTCCCTCTCGAAGTGATATCTTAGGATAAGTGTCTTTTTCTGTGTGACTTATTTCACTTAGAATCATCGTACCTAAATCCACTCATCGTGCTGCTACTAGCCTTATGACGTTGATTTCATGGCTGAGTGATATTCCATTGTACATGAGGACCCCAACTTCTTTATCCATTTTTCTCTTTCCTAGGATATTTAAGGTGTAATGAAGTGGGGGTTCTTGTCAAGAGAGCAGCCCTAAACTTTGGGGTGCCTGTGTCTTGCTGATTTTTACTTTTCCCAATTTATACGCCCATGAGTGGAAGTGCCCTATGCTCTCCAAGCTGTGTTTTTTTAGATGTTTCAGAACACACCGTACACTTCTCCAGAGTGGCTGTTGGCAATTTACATCCCACCCATCAGCGTAGCAAGGCTCCCATTTCACCATGGCCGGTCCTGCATTTCTGGTTTGGACACTTTTTTCCGCATGGCCCTTTTGCCCGCTGGGAAGCCAGACTTCTTTGGAGTGCTGATTGGCGTTTCCAGGTTGCTTGGTTGGCCAAAAAGGGCGTATGCGTTTTTTCCTGAATATATTCAGGAAAAAACGCATACGCCCTTTTTGGCCAAGGGCATCATTGTCCACGTTTTGCCGCTTTTCATGTGCTTTCAAGGCGATTCGAATCTACCTCCTGAAATCTGTTTCCTGCAATTCTGCCTTGCTTTCAAAGCCTCTTCGTTGCCTTCCCTTAATATATTTGTGGACGAGAGGTATCATTTAAAACTCTGCAGGTTTGTGAATTGCAGTGCCCCTGAGCTCCATTTTTCAACTCGCTTTTTTGGGAGCTGGCCGCAAAAGCGCAGGATTGCTTCAGGCCCTCTTCTGGTTCTGGGGGGCAGGCTGAGCTTGTGCTTAATTCTTCTTCCTGATGGGAAAATAGAGTGACCTGTGCCTGTCTCAACCACTAGAGCTAGTCTCTCATTGGTTCCCCCTCTTCCCGTTCATCCTCAGGCCAAATTGCAACCTGTACGGAACAGGAGGTTAAAGGGGCTGATTCTCCAAGGAGGGAGATGGCTAGTAAATCGGCTGGAATGGCGAACCCGAGCAAAGGAGATGAGAAATGAGGTGCGTTTTAGAAACCTTTCCCGATCACACGGTGTACCATCTTCTGGGTTTCTCATGCCTGTTTTCGACGTAGGAAGATGCCCTTGAACCTGGAGATTTGGGACCCATGGGATGGGTACCATGCAGTATTACTTGAAAGGGTCTGCGTTGGCTCACCCAACCTCACCGAACCTCTCAGCCCGAAGAGTGTCCACCCTTATGTCTCAATCAGCTGTGGGTCTAGATATGGTCAATCCAGGTTGCATCACAGCCCCTGAACGAATTTTGTAAGAATTTCTCTCTCTTTCACTGTCTTTGTTTCACGGGTTTTGAAAAGTAATTTATTTTTATAATGGGGTTTAGCTGCTTTTCACGGCTGTGTTTATGCCGCTTTACACCCCTTTGACTCACTTACGGACAGATATCAATACATAGGTTTGAAGATTCTTACTAGTCAGATATATTCTTGTGCGGTGAATAGGGGCTGTTGAGTCCAGTTCACTGAAAAAGGAATAGGTCTTGTCTCTTACATATTGGGTTTATGGAACGGTATCTGAGCTAATTTGAAACCCTTGTTTTATGCATCACCCCACCTCACCTTGCCCGTTCAGCAGCCATAGTGTGTTTTCTAAACGTGTGACTCTGTTCTGTTTTGTAATTCAGTTCAAGTGTAGCGGTTTTTACATTCCCTCTCGAAGTGATATCTTAGGATAAGTGTCTTTTTCTGTGTGACTTATTTCACTTAGAATCGTCGTACCTAAATCCACTCATCGTGCTGCTACTAGCCTTATGACGTTTATTTCATGGCTGAGTGATATTCCATTGTACATGAGGACCACAACTTCTTTATCCATTTTTCTCTTTCCTAGGATATTTAAGGTGTAATGAAGTGGGGGTTCTTGTCAACAGAGCAGCCCTAAACTTTGGGGTGCCTGTGTCTTGCTGATTTTTAGTTTTCCCAATTTATACGTCCATGAGTGGAAGTGCCCTATGCTCTCCAAGCTCTGTTTTTTAGATGTTTCAGAACACACCGTACACTTATCCAGAGTGGCTGTTGGCAATTTACATCCCACCCATCAGCGTAGCAAGGCTCCCATTTCTCCATGGCCGGTCCTGCATTTCTGGTTTGGACACTTTTTTCCGCATGGCCCTTTTGCCCGCTGGGAAGCGAGACTTCTTTGGAGCGCTGATTGGCCTTTCCAGGTTGCTTGGTTGGCCAAAAAGGGCGTATGCGTTTTTTCCTGAATATATTCAGGAAAAAACGCATACGCCCTTTTTGGCCAAGGGCATCATTGTCCACGTTTTGCCGCTTTTCATGTGCTTTCAAGGCGATTCGAATCTACCTCCTGAAATGTGTTTCCTGCAATTCTGCCTTGCTTTCAAAGCCTCTTCGTTGCCTTCCCTTAATATATTTGTGGACGAGAGGTATCATTTAAAACTCTGCAGCTTTGTGAATTGCAGTGCCCCTGAGCTCCATTTTTCAACTCGCTTTTTTGGGAGCTGGCCGCAAAAGCGCAGGATTGCTTCAGGCCCTCTTCTGGTTCTGGGGGGCAGGCTGAGCTTGTGCTTAATTCTTCTTCCTGATGGGAAAATAGAGTGACCTGTGCCTGTCCCAACACCTAGAGCTAGTCTCTCATTGGTTCCCCCTCTTCCCGTTCATCCTCAGGACAAATTGCAACCTGTACGGAACAGGAGGTTAAAGGTGCTGATTCTCCAAGGAGGGAGATGGCTAGTAAATCGGCTGGAATGGCGAACCCGAGCAAAGGAGATGAGAAATGAGGTGAGTTTGAGAAACCTTTCCCGATCACACGGTGTACCATCTTCTGGGTTTCTCATGCCTGTTTTCGACGTAGGAAGATGCCCTTGAACCTGGAGATTTGGGACCCATGGGATGGGTACCATGCAGTATTACTTGAAAGGGTCTGCGTTGGCTCAGCCAACCTCACCAAACCTCTCAGCCCCAAGAGTGTCCACCCTTATGTCTCAATCAGCTGTGGGTCTAAATATGGTCAATCCAGCTTGCATCACAGCCCCTGAAAGAATTTTGTAAGAATTTCTCTCTCTTTCACTGTCTTTGTTTCACGGGGTTTGAAAAGTAATTTATTTTTATAATGGGGTTTAGCTGCTTTTCACGGCTGTGTTTATGCCGCTTTAAACCCCCTTGACTCACTTACGGAGAGATATCAATACATAGGTTTGAAGATTCTTACTAGTCAGATATATTCTTGTGCGGTGAATAGGGGGTGTTGAGTCCAGTTCACTGAAAAAGGAATAGGTCTTGTCTCTTTCATATTGGGTTTATGGAACGGTATCTGAGCTAATTTGAAACCCTTGTTTTATGCATCACCCCACCTCACCTTTCCCGTTCAGCAGCCATAGTGTGTTTTCTAAACGTGTGACTCTGTTCTGTTTTGTAATTCAGTTCAAGTGTAGCGGTTTTTACATTCCCTCTCGAAGTGATATCTTAGGATAAGTGTCTTTTTCTGTGTGACTTATTTCACTTAGAATCGTCGTACCTAAATCCACTCATCGTGCTGCTACTAGCCTTATGACGTTGATTTCATGGCTGAGTGATATTCCATTGTACATGAGGACCCCAACTTCTTTATCCATTTTTCTCTTTCCTAGGATATTTAAGGTGTAATGAAGTGGGGGTTCTTGTCAAGAGAGCAGCCCTAAACTTTGGGGTGCCTGTGTCTTGCTGATTTTTACTTTTCCCAATTTATACGCCCATGAGTGGAAGTGCCCTATGCTCTCCAAGCTGTGTTTTTTTAGATGTTTCAGAACACACCGTACACTTCTCCAGAGTGGCTGTTGGCAATTTACATCCCACCCATCAGCGTAGCAAGGCTCCCATTTCTCCATGGCCGGTCCTGCATTTCTGGTTTGGACAATTTTTTCCGCATGGCCCTTTTGCCCGCTGGGAAGCCAGACTTCTTTGGAGTGCTGATTGGCGTTTCCAGGTTGCTTGGTTGGCCAAAAAGGGCGTATGCGTTTTTTCCTGAATATATTCAGGAAAAAACGCATACGCCCTTTTTGGCCAAGGGCATCATTGTCCACGTTTTGCCGCTTTTCATGTGCTTTCAAGGCGATTCGAATCTACCTCCTGAAATCTGTTTCCTGCAATTCTGCCTTGCTTTCAAAGCCTCTTCGTTGCCTTCCCTTAATATATTTGTGGACGAGAGGTATCATTTAAAACTCTGCAGCTTTGTGAATTGCAGTGCCCCTGAGCTCCATTTTTCAACTCGCTTTTTTGGGAGCTGGCCGCAAAAGCGCAGGATTGCTTCAGGCCCTCTTCTGGTTCTGGGGGGCAGGCTGAGCTTGTGCTTAATTCTTCTTCCTGATGGGAAAATAGAGTGACCTGTGCCTGTCCCAACACCTAGAGCTAGTCTCTCATTGGTTCCCCCTCTTCCCGTTCATCCTCAGGACAAATTGCAACCTGTACGGAACAGGAGGTTAAAGGTGCTGATTCTCCAAGGAGGGAGATGGCTAGTAAATCGGCTGGAATGGCGAACCCGAGCAAAGGAGATGAGAAATGAGGTGCGTTTTAGAAACCTTTCCCGATCACACGGTGTACCATCTTCTGGGTTTCTCATGCCTGTTTTCGACGTAGGAAGATGCCCTTGAACCTGGAGATTTGGGACCCATGGGATGGGTACCATGCAGTATTACTTGAAAGGGTCTGCGTTGGCTCAGCCAACCTCACCAAACCTCTCAGCCCCAAGAGTGTCCACCCTTATGTCTCAATCAGCTGTGGGTCTAAATATGGTCAATCCAGCTTGCATCACAGCCCCTGAAAGAATTTTGTAAGAATTTCTCTCTCTTTCACTGTCTTTGTTTCACGGGGTTTGAAAAGTAATTTATTTTTATAATGGGGTTTAGCTGCTTTTCACGGCTGTGTTTATGCTGTTTTAAACCCCCTTGACTCACTTACGGAGAGATATCAATACATAGGTTTGAAGATTCTTACTAGTCAGATATATTCTTGTGTGGTGAATAGGGGGTGTTGAGTCCAGTTCACTGAAAAAGGAATAGGTCTTGTCTCTTACATATTGGGTTTATGGAACGGTATCTGAGCTAATTTGAAACCCTTGTTTTATGCATCACCCCACCTCACCTTTCCCGTTCAGCAGCCATAGTGTGTTTCCTAAACGTGTGACTCTGTTCTGTTTTGTAATTCAGTTCAAGTGTAGCGGTTTTTACATTCCCTCTCTAAGTGATATCTTATGATAAGTGTCTTTTTCTGTGTGACTTATTTCACTTAGAATCGTCGTACCTAAATCCACTCATCGTGCTGCTACTAGCCTTATGACGTTGATTTCATGGCTGAGTGATATTCCATTGTACATGAGGACCCAACTTCTTTATCCATTTTTCTCTTTCCTAGGATATTTAAGGTGTAATGAAGTGGGGGTTCTTGTCAACAGAGCAGCCCTAAACTTTGGGGTGCCTGTGCCTTGCTGATTTTTAGTTTTCCCAATTTATACGCCCATGAGTGGAAGTGCCCTATGCTCTCCAAGCTGTGTTTTTTTAGATGTTTCAGAACACACCGTACACTTCTCCAGAGTGGCTGTTGGCAATTTACATCCCACACATCAGCATAGCAAGGCTCCCATTTCTCCATGGCCGGTCCTGCATTTCTGGTTTGGACACTTTTTTCCGCATGGCCCTTTTGCCCGCTGGGAAGCCAGACTTCTTTGGAGCGCTGATTGGCGTTTCCAGGTTGCTTGGTTGGCCAAAAAGGGCGTATGCGTTTTTTCCTGAATATATTCAGGAAAAAACGCATACGCCCTTTTTGGCCAAGGGCATCATTGTCCACGTTTTGCCGCTTTTCATGTGCTTTCAAGGCGATTCGAATCTACCTCCTGAAATCTGTTTCCTGCAATTCTGCCTTGCTTTCAAAGCCTCTTCGTTGCCTTCCCTTAATATATTTGTGGACGAGAGGTATCATTTAAAACTCTGCAGGTTTGTGAATTGCAGTGGCCCTGAGCTCCATTTTTCAACTCGCTTTTTTGGGAGCTGGCCGCAAAAGCGCAGGATTGCTTCAGGCCCTCTTCTGGTTCTGGGGGGCAGGCTTAGCTTGTGCTTAATTCTTCTTCCTGATGGGAAAATAGAGTGACCTGTGCCTGTCTCAACCACTAGAGCTAGTCTCTCATTGGTTCCCCCTCTTCCCGTTCATCCTCAGGACAAATTGCAACCTGTACGGAACAGGAGGTTAAAGGTGCTGATTCTCCAAGGAGGGAGATGGCTAGTAAATCGGCTTGAATGGCAAACCCGAGCAAAGGAGATGAGAAATGAGGTGCGTTTTAGAAACCTTTCCCGATCACACGGTGTACCATCTTCTGGGTTTCTCATGCCTGTTTTCGACGTAGGAAGATGCCCTTGAACCTGGAGATTTGGGACCCATGGGATGGGTACCATGCAGTATTACTTGAAAGGGTCTGCGTTGGCTCACCCAACCTCACCGAACCTCTCAGCCCCAAGAGTGTCCACCCTTATGTCTCAATCAGCTGTGGGTCTAGATATGGTCAATCCAGGTTGCATCACAGCCCCTGAACGAATTTTGTAAGAATTTCTCTCTCTTTCACTGTCTTTGTTTCACGGGTTTTGAAAAGTAATTTATTTTTATAATGGGGTTTAGCTGCTTTTCACGGCTGTGTTTATGCCGCTTTCCACCCCTTTGACTCACTTACGGACAGATATCAATACATAGGTTTGAAGATTCTTACTAGTCAGATATATTCTTGTGCGGTGAATAGGGGCTGTTGAGTCCAGTTCACTGAAAAAGGAATAGGTCTTGTCTCTTACATATTGGGTTTATGGAACGGTATCTGAGCTAATTTGAAACCCTTGTTTTATGCATCACCCCACCTCACCTTGCCCGTTCAGCAGCCATAGTGTGTTTTCTAAACGTGTGACTCTGTTCTGTTTTGTAATTCAGTTCAAGTGTAGCGGTTTTTACATTCCCTCTCGAAGTGATATCTTAGGATAAGTGTCTTTTTCTGTGTGACTTATTTCACTTAGAATCGTCGTACCTGAATCCACTCATCGTGCTGCTACTAGCCTTATGACGTTGATTTCATGGCTGAGTGATATTCCATTGTACATGAGGACCCCAACTTCTTTATCCATTTTTCTCTTTCCTAGGATATTTAAGGTGTAATGAAGTGGGGGTTCTTGTCAAGAGAGCAGCCCTAAACTTTGGGGTGCCTGTGTCTTGCTGATTTTTACTTTTCCCAATTTATACGCCCATGAGTGGAAGTGCCCTATGCTCTCCAAGCTGTGTTTTTTTAGATGTTTCAGAACACACCGTACACTTCTCCAGAGTGGCTGTTGGCAATTTACATCCCACCCATCAGCGTAGCAAGGCTCCCATTTCTCCATGGCCGGTCCTGCATTTCTGGTTTGGACAATTTTTTCCGCATGGCCCTTTTGCCCGCTGGGAAGCCAGACTTCTTTGGAGTGCTGATTGGCGTTTCCAGGTTGCTTGGTTGGCCAAAAAGGGCGCATGCGTTTTTTCCTGAATATATTCAGGAAAAAACGCATACGCCCTTTTTGGCCAAGGGCATCATTGTCCACGTTTTGCCGCTTTTCATGTGCTTTCAAGGCGATTCGAATCTACCTCCTGAAATCTGTTTCCTGCAATTCTGCCTTGCTTTCAAAGCCTCTTCGTTGCCTTCCCTTAATATATTTGTGGACGAGAGGTATCATTTAAAACTCTGCAGCTTTGTGAATTGCAGTGCCCCTGAGCTCCATTTTTCAACTCGCTTTTTTGGGAGCTGGCCGCAAAAGCGCAGGATTGCTTCAGGCCCTCTTCTGGTTCTGGGGGGCAGGCTGAGCTTGTGCTTAATTCTTCTTCCTGATGGGAAAATAGAGTGACCTGTGCCTGTCTCAACCACTAGAGCTAGTCTCTCATTGGTTCCCCCTCTTCCCGTTCATCCTCAGGACAATTTGCAACCTGTACGGAACAGGAGGTTAAAGGTGCTGATTCTCCAAGGAGGGAGATGGCTAGTAAATCGGCTGGAATGGCGAACCCGAGCAAAGGAGATGAGAAATGAGGTGCGTTTTAGAAACCTTTCCCGATCACACGGTGTACCATCTTCTGGGTTTCTCATGCCTGTTTTCGACGTAGGAAGATGCCCTTGAACCTGGAGATTTGGGACCCATGGGATGGGTACCATGCAGTATTACTTGAAAGGGTCTGCGTTGGCTCACCCAACCTCACCGAACCTCTCAGCCCCAAGAGTGTCCACCCTTATGTCTCAATCAGCTGTGGGTCTAGATATGGTCAATCCAGGTTGCATCACAGCCCCTGAACGAATTTTGTAAGAATTTCTCTCTCTTTCACTGTCTTTGTTTCACGGGTTTTGAAAAGTAATTTATTTTTATAATGGGGTTCAGCTGCTTTTCACGGCTGTGTTTATGCCGCTTTACACCCCTTTGACTCACTTACGGACAGATATCAATACATAGGTTTGAAGATTCTTACTAGTCAGATATATTCTTGTGCGGTGAATAGGGGCTGTTGAGTCCAGTTCACTGAAAAAGGAATAGGTCTTGTCTCTTACATATTGGGTTTATGGAACGGTATCTGAGCTAATTTGAAACCCTTGTTTTATGCATCACCCCACCTCACCTTGCCCGTTCAGCAGCCATAGTGTGTTTTCTAAACGTGTGACTCTGTTCTGTTTTGTAATTCAGTTCAAGTGTAGCGGTTTTTACATTCCCTCTCTAAGTGATATCTTAGGATAAGTGTCTTTTTCTGTGTGACTTATTTCACTTAGAATCGTCGTACCTAAATCCACTCATCGTGCTGCTACTAGCCTTATGACGTTGATTTCATGGCTGAGTGATATTCCATTGTACATGAGGACCCAACTTCTTTATCCATTTTTCTCTTTCCTAGGATATTTAAGGTGTAATGAAGTGGGGGTTCTTGTCAACAGAGCAGCCCTAAACTTTGGGGTGCCTGAGTCTTGCTGATTTTTAGTTTTCCCAATTTATACGCCCATGAGTGGAAGTGCCCTATGCTCTCCAAGCTGTGTTTTTTAGATGTTTCAGAACACACCGTACACTTCTCCGGAGTGGCTGTTGGCATTTTACATCCCACCCATCAGCGTAGCAAGGCTCCCATTTCTCCATGGCCGGTCCTGCATTTCTGGTTTGGACACTTTTTTCCGCATGGCCCTTTTGCCCGCTGGGAAGCCAGACTTCTTTGGAGTGCTGATTGGCGTTTCCAGGTTGCTTGGTTGGCCAAAAAGGGCGTATGCGTTTTTTCCTGAATATATTCAGGAAAAAACGCATACGCCCTTTTTGGCCAAGGGCATCATTGTCCACGTTTTGCCGCTTTTCATGTGCTTTCAAGGCGATTCGAATCTACCTCCTGAAATCTGTTTCCTGCAATTCTGCCTTGCTTTCAAAGCCTCTTCGTTGCCTTCCCTTAATATATTTGTGGACGAGAGGTATCATTTAAAACTCTGCAGCTTTGTGAATTGCAGTGCCCCTGAGCTCCATTTTTCAACTCGCTTTTTTGGGAGCTGGCCGCAAAAGCGCAGGATTGCTTCAGGCCCTCTTCTGGTTCTGGGGGGCAGGCTGAGCTTGTGCTTAATTCTTCTTCCTGATGGGAAAATAGAGTGACCTGTGCCTGTCCCAACACCTAGAGCTAGTCTCTCATTGGTTCCCCCTCTTCCCGTTCATCCTCAGGACAAATTGCAACCTGTACGGAACAGGAGGTTAAAGGTGCTGATTCTCCAAGGAGGGAGATGGCTAGTAAATCGGCTGGAATGGCGAACCCGAGCAAAGGAGATGAGAAATGAGGTGCGTTTTAGAAACCTTTCCCGATCACACGGTGTACCATCTTCTGGGTTTCTCATGCCTGTTTTCGACGTAGGAAGATGCCCTTGAACCTGGAGATTTGGGACCCATGGGATGGGTACCATGCAGTATTACTTGAAAGGGTCTGCGTTGGCTCAGCCAACCTCACCAAACCTCTCAGCCCCAAGAGTGTCCACCCTTATGTCTCAATCAGCTGTGGGTCTAAATATGGTCAATCCAGCTTGCATCACAGCCCCTGAAAGAATTTTGTAAGAATTTCTCTCTCTTTCACTGTCTTTGTTTCACGGGGTTTGAAAAGTAATTTATTTTTATAATGGGGTTTAGCTGCTTTTCACGGCTGTGTTTATGCTGTTTTAAACCCCCTTGACTCACTTACGGAGAGATATCAATACATAGGTTTGAAGATTCTTACTAGTCAGATATATTCTTGTGTGGTGAATAGGGGGTGTTGAGTCCAGTTCACTGAAAAAGGAATAGGTCTTGTCTCTTACATATTGGGTTTATGGAACGGTATCTGAGCTAATTTGAAACCCTTGTTTTATGCATCACCCCACCTCACCTTTCCCGTTCAGCAGCCATAGTGTGTTTCCTAAACGTGTGACTCTGTTCTGTTTTGTAATTCAGTTCAAGTGTAGCGGTTTTTACATTCCCTCTCTAAGTGATATCTTATGATAAGTGTCTTTTTCTGTGTGACTTATTTCACTTAGAATCGTCGTACCTAAATCCACTCATCGTGCTGCTACTAGCCTTATGACGTTGATTTCATGGCTGAGTGATATTCCATTGTACATGAGGACCCAACTTCTTTATCCATTTTTCTCTTTCCTAGGATATTTAAGGTGTAATGAAGTGGGGGTTCTTGTCAACAGAGCAGCCCTAAACTTTGGGGTGCCTGTGCCTTGCTGATTTTTAGTTTTCCCAATTTATACGCCCATGAGTGGAAGTGCCCTATGCTCTCCAAGCTGTGTTTTTTTAGATGTTTCAGAACACACCGTACACTTCTCCAGAGTGGCTGTTGGCAATTTACATCCCACACATCAGCATAGCAAGGCTCCCATTTCTCCATGGCCGGTCCTGCATTTCTGGTTTGGACACTTTTTTCCGCATGGCCCTTTTGCCCGCTGGGAAGCCAGACTTCTTTGGAGCGCTGATTGGCGTTTCCAGGTTGCTTGGTTGGCCAAAAAGGGCGTATGCGTTTTTTCCTGAATATATTCAGGAAAAAACGCATACGCCCTTTTTGGCCAAGGGCATCATTGTCCACGTTTTGCCGCTTTTCATGTGCTTTCAAGGCGATTCGAATCTACCTCCTGAAATCTGTTTCCTGCAATTCTGCCTTGCTTTCAAAGCCTCTTCGTTGCCTTCCCTTAATATATTTGTGGACGAGAGGTATCATTTAAAACTCTGCAGGTTTGTGAATTGCAGTGGCCCTGAGCTCCATTTTTCAACTCGCTTTTTTGGGAGCTGGCCGCAAAAGCGCAGGATTGCTTCAGGCCCTCTTCTGGTTCTGGGGGGCAGGCTTAGCTTGTGCTTAATTCTTCTTCCTGATGGGAAAATAGAGTGACCTGTGCCTGTCTCAACCACTAGAGCTAGTCTCTCATTGGTTCCCCCTCTTCCCGTTCATCCTCAGGACAAATTGCAACCTGTACGGAACAGGAGGTTAAAGGTGCTGATTCTCCAAGGAGGGAGATGGCTAGTAAATCGGCTTGAATGGCAAACCCGAGCAAAGGAGATGAGAAATGAGGTGCGTTTTAGAAACCTTTCCCGATCACACGGTGTACCATCTTCTGGGTTTCTCATGCCTGTTTTCGACGTAGGAAGATGCCCTTGAACCTGGAGATTTGGACCCATGGGATGGGTACCATGCAGTATTACTTGAAAGGGTCTGCGTTGGCTCACCCAACCTCACCGAACCTCTCAGCCCCAAGAGTGTCCACCCTTATGTCTCAATCAGCTGTGGGTCTAGATATGGTCAATCCAGGTTGCATCACAGCCCCTGAACGAATTTTGTAAGAATTTCTCTCTCTTTCACTGTCTTTGTTTCACGGGTTTTGAAAAGTAATTTATTTTTATAATGGGGTTTAGCTGCTTTTCACGGCTGTGTTTATGCCGCTTTCCACCCCTTTGACTCACTTACGGACAGATATCAATACATAGGTTTGAAGATTCTTACTAGTCAGATATATTCTTGTGCGGTGAATAGGGGCTGTTGAGTCCAGTTCACTGAAAAAGGAATAGGTCTTGTCTCCTTACATATTGGGTTTATGGAACGGTATCTGAGCTAATTTGAAACCCTTGTTTTATGCATCACCCCACCTCACCTTGCCCGTTCAGCAGCCATAGTGTGTTTTCTAAACGTGTGACTCTGTTCTGTTTTGTAATTCAGTTCAAGTGTAGCGGTTTTTACATTCCCTCTCGAAGTGATATCTTAGGATAAGTGTCTTTTTCTGTGTGACTTATTTCACTTAGAATCGTCGTACCTGAATCCACTCATCGTGCTGCTACTAGCCTTATGACGTTGATTTCATGGCTGAGTGATATTCCATTGTACATGAGGACCCCAACTTCTTTATCCATTTTTCTCTTTCCTAGGATATTTAAGGTGTAATGAAGTGGGGGTTCTTGTCAAGAGAGCAGCCCTAAACTTTGGGGTGCCTGTGTCTTGCTGATTTTTACTTTTCCCAATTTATACGCCCATGAGTGGAAGTGCCCTATGCTCTCCAAGCTGTGTTTTTTTAGATGTTTCAGAACACACCGTACACTTCTCCAGAGTGGCTGTTGGCAATTTACATCCCACCCATCAGCGTAGCAAGGCTCCCATTTCTCCATGGCCGGTCCTGCATTTCTGGTTTGGACAATTTTTTCCGCATGGCCCTTTTGCCCGCTGGGAAGCCAGACTTCTTTGGAGTGCTGATTGGCGTTTCCAGGTTGCTTGGTTGGCCAAAAAGGGCGCATGCGTTTTTTCCTGAATATATTCAGGAAAAAACGCATACGCCCTTTTTGGCCAAGGGCATCATTGTCCACGTTTTGCCGCTTTTCATGTGCTTTCAAGGCGATTCGAATCTACCTCCTGAAATCTGTTTCCTGCAATTCTGCCTTGCTTTCAAAGCCTCTTCGTTGCCTTCCTTAATATATTTGTGGACGAGAGGTATCATTTAAAACTCTGCAGCTTTGTTGAATTGCAGTGCCCCTGAGCTCCATTTTTCAACTCGCTTTTTTGGGAGCTGGCCGCAAAAGCGCAGGATTGCTTCAGGCCCTCTTCTGGTTCTGGGGGGCAGGCTGAGCTTGTGCTTAATTCTTCTTCCTGATGGGAAAATAGAGTGACCTGTGCCTGTCTCAACCACTAGAGCTAGTCTCTCATTGGTTCCCCCTCTTCCCGTTCATCCTCAGGACAATTTGCAACCTGTACGGAACAGGAGGTTAAAGGTGCTGATTCTCCAAGGAGGGAGATGGCTAGTAAATCGGCTGGAATGGCGAACCCGAGCAAAGGAGATGAGAAATGAGGTGCGTTTTAGAAACCTTTCCCGATCACACGGTGTACCATCTTCTGGGTTTCTCATGCCTGTTTTCGACGTAGGAAGATGCCCTTGAACCTGGAGATTTGGGACCCATGGGATGGGTACCATGCAGTATTACTTGAAAGGGTCTGCGTTGGCTCACCCAACCTCACCGAACCTCTCAGCCCCAAGAGTGTCCACCCTTATGTCTCAATCAGCTGTGGGTCTAGATATGGTCAATCCAGGTTGCATCACAGCCCCTGAACGAATTTTGTAAGAATTTCTCTCTCTTTCACTGTCTTTGTTTCACGGGTTTTGAAAAGTAATTTATTTTTATAATGGGGTTCAGCTGCTTTTCACGGCTGTGTTTATGCCGCTTTACACCCCTTTGACTCACTTACGGACAGATATCAATACATAGGTTTGAAGATTCTTACTAGTCAGATATATTCTTGTGCGGTGAATAGGGGCTGTTGAGTCCAGTTCACTGAAAAAGGAATAGGTCTTGTCTCTTACATATTGGGTTTATGGAACGGTATCTGAGCTAATTTGAAACCCTTGTTTTATGCATCACCCCACCTCACCTTGCCCGTTCAGCAGCCATAGTGTGTTTTCTAAACGTGTGACTCTGTTCTGTTTTGTAATTCAGTTCAAGTGTAGCGGTTTTTACATTCCCTCTCTAAGTGATATCTTAGGATAAGTGTCTTTTTCTGTGTGACTTATTTCACTTAGAATCGTCGTACCTAAATCCACTCATCGTGCTGCTACTAGCCTTATGACGTTGATTTCATGGCTGAGTGATATTCCATTGTACATGAGGACCACAACTTCTTTATCCATTTTTCTCTTTCCTAGGATATTTAAGGTGTAATGAAGTGGGGGTTCTTGTCAACAGAGCAGCCCTAAACTTTGGGGCGCCTGTGTCTTGCTGATTTTTAGTTTTCCCAATTTATACGTCCATGAGTGGAAGTGCCCTATGCTCTCCAAGCTCTGTTTTTTAGATGTTTCAGAACACACCGTACACTTCTCCAGAGTGGCTGTTGGCAATTTACATCCCACCCATCAGCGTAGCAAGGCTCCCATTTCTCCATGGCCGGTCCTGCATTTCTGGTTTGGACACTTTTTTCCGCATGGCCCTTTTGCCCGCTGGGAAGCGAGACTTCTTTGGAGCGCTGATTGGCCTTTCCAGGTTGCTTGGTTGGCCAAAAAGGGCGTATGCGTTTTTTCCTGAATATATTCAGGAAAAAACGCATACGCCCTTTTTGGCCAAGGGCATCATTTTCCACGTTTTGCCGCTTTTCATGTGCTTTCAAGGCGATTCGAATCTACCTCCTGAAATCTGTTTCCTGCAATTCTGCCTTGCTTTCAAAGCCTCTTTGTTGCCTTCCCTTAATATATTTGTGGACGAGAGGTATCATTTAAAACTCTGCAGGTTTGTGAATTGCAGTGCCCCTGAGCTCCATTTTTCAACTCGCTTTTTTGGGAGCTGGCCGCAAAAGCGCAGGATTGCTTCAGGCCCTCTTCTGGTTCTGGGGGGCAGGCTGAGCTTGTGCTTAATTCTTCTTCCTGATGGGAAAATAGAGTGACCTGTGCCTGTCCCAACACCTAGAGCTAGTCTCTCATTGGTTCCCCCTCTTCCCGTTCATCCTCAGGACAAATTGCAACCTGTACGGAACAGGAGGTTAAAGGTGCTGATTCTCCAAGGAGGGAGATGGCTAGTAAATCGGCTGGAATGGCGAACCCGAGCAAAGGAGATGAGAAATGAGGTGCGTTTTAGAAACCTTTCCCGATCACACGGTGTACCATCTTCTGGGTTTCTCATGCCTGTTTTCGACGTAGGAAGATGCCCTTGAACCTGGAGATTTGGGACCCATGGGATGGGTACCATGCAGTATTACTTGAAAGGGTCTGCGTTGGCTCAGCCAACCTCACCAAACCTCTCAGCCCCAAGAGTGTCCACCCTTATGTCTCAATCAGCTGTGGGTCTAAATATGGTCAATCCAGCTTGCATCACAGCCCCTGAAAGAATTTTGTAAGAATTTCTCTCTCTTTCACTGTCTTTGTTTCACGGGGTTTGAAAAGTAATTTATTTTTATAATGGGGTTTAGCTGCTTTTCACGGCTGTGTTTATGCTGCTTTAAACCCCCTTGACTCACTTACGGAGAGATATCAATACATAGGTTTGAAGATTCTTACTAGTCAGATATATTCTTGTGCGGTGAATAGGGGGTGTTGAGTCCAGTTCACTGAAAAAGGAATAGGTCTTGTCTCTTACATATTGGGTTTATGGAACGGTATCTGAGCTAATTTGAAACCCTTGTTTTATGCATCACCCCACCTCACCTTTCCCGTTCAGCAGCCATAGTGTGTTTCCTAAACGTGTGACTCTGTTCTGTTTTGTAATTCAGTTCAAGTGTAGCGGTTTTTACATTCCCTCTCTAAGTGATATCTTATGATAAGTGTCTTTTTCTGTGTGACTTATTTCACTTAGAATCGTCGTACCTAAATCCACTCATCGTGCTGCTACTAGCCTTATGACGTTGATTTCATGGCTGAGTGATATTCCATTGTACATGAGGACCCAACTTCTTTATCCATTTTTCTCTTTCCTAGGATATTTAAGGTGTAATGAAGTGGGGGTTCTTGTCAACAGAGCAGCCCTAAACTTTGGGGTGCCTGAGTCTTGCTGATTTTTAGTTTTCCCAATTTATACGCCCATGAGTGGAAGTGCCCTATGCTCTCCAAGCTGTGTTTTTTAGATGTTTCAGAACACACCGTACACTTCTCCGGAGTGGCTGTTGGCATTTTACATCCCACCCATCAGCGTAGCAAGGCTCCCATTTCTCCATGGCCGGTCCTGCATTTCTGGTTTGGACACTTTTTTCCGCATGGCCCTTTTGCCCGCTGGGAAGCGAGACTTCTTTGGAGCGCTGATTTGCCTTTCCAGGTTGCTTGGTTGGCCAAAAAGGGCGTATGCGTTTTTTCCTGAATATATTCAGGAAAAAACGCATACGCCCTTTTTGGCCAAGGGCATCATTGTCCACGTTTTGCCGCTTTTCAGGTGCTTTCAAGGCGATTCGAATCTACCTCCTGAAATCTGTTTCCTGCAATTCTGCCTTGCTTTCAAAGCCTCTTCGTTGCCTTCCCTTAATATATTTGTGGACGAGAGGTATCATTTAAAACTCTGCAGGTTTGTGAATTGCAGTGCCCCTGAGCTCCATTTTTCAACTCGCTTTTTTGGGAGCTGGCCGCAAAAGCGCAGGATTGCTTCAGGCCCTCTTCTGGTTCTGGGGGGCAGGCTGAGCTTGTGCTTAATTCTTCTTCCTGATGGGAAAATAGAGTGACCTGTGCCTGTCCCAACACCTAGAGCTAGTCTCTCATTGGTTCCCCCTCTTCCCGTTCATCCTCAGGACAAATTGCAACCTGTACGGAACAGAAGGTTAAAGGTGCTGATTCTCCAAGGAGGGAGATGGCTAGTAAATCGGCTGGAATGGCGAACCCGAGCAAAGGAGATGAGAAATGAGGTGCGTTTTAGAAACCTTTCCCGATCACACGGTGTACCATCTTCTGGGTTTCTCATGCCTGTTTTCGACGTAGGAAGATGCCCTTGAACCTGGAGATTTGGGACCCATGGGATGGGTACCATGCAGTATTACTTGAAAGGGTCTGCGTTGGCTCACCCAACCTCACCGAACCTCTCAGCCCCAAGAGTGTCCACCCTTATGTCTCAATCAGCTGTGGGTCTAGATATGGTCAATCCAGGTTGCATCACAGCCCCTGAACGAATTTTGTAAGAATTTCTCTCTCTTTCACTGTCTTTGTTTCACGGGTTTTGAAAAGTAATTTATTTTTATAATGGGGTTTAGCTGCTTTTCACGGCTGTGTTTATGCCGCTTTCCACCCCTTTGACTCACTTACGAACAGATATCAATACATAGGTTTGAAGATTCTTACTAGTCAGATATATTCTTGTGCGGTGAATAGGGGCTGTTGAGTCCAGTTCACTGAAAAAGGAATAGGTCTTGTCTCTTACATATTGGGTTTATGGAACGGTATCTGAGCTAATTTGAAACCCTTGTTTTATGCATCACCCCACCTCACCTTGCCCGTTCAGCAGCCATAGTGTGTTTTCTAAACGTGTGACTCTGTTCTGTTTTGTAATTCAGTTCAAGTGTAGCGGTTTTTACATTCCCTCTCGAAGTGATATCTTAGGATAAGTGTCTTTTTCTGTGTGACTTATTTCACTTAGAATCGTCGTACCTAAATCCACTCATCGTGCTGCTACTAGCCTTATGACGTTGATTTCATGGCTGAGTGATATTCCATTGTACATGAGGACCACAACTTCTTTATCCATTTTTCTCTTTCCTAGGATATTTAAGGTGTAATGAAGTGGGGGTTCTTGTCAACAGAGCAGCCCTAAACTTTGGGGTGCCTGTGTCTTGCTGATTTTTAGTTTTCCCAATTTATACGTCCATGAGTGGAAGTGCCCTATGCTCTCCAAGCTCTGTTTTTTAGATGTTTCAGAACACACCGTACACTTCTCCAGAGTGGCTGTTGGCAATTTACATCCCACCCATCAGCGTAGCAAGGCTCCCATTTCTCCATGGCCGGTCCTGCATTTCTGGTTTGGACACTTTTTTCCGCATGGCCCTTTTGCCCGCTGGGAAGCGAGCATTCTTTGGAGCGCTGATTGGCCTTTCCAGGTTGCTTGGTTGGCCAAAAAGGGCGTATGCGTTTTTTCCTGAATATATTCAGGAAAAAACGCATACGCCCTTTTTGGCCAAGGGCATCATTTTCCACGTTTTGCCGCTTTTCATGTGCTTTCAAGGCGATTCGAATCTACCTCCTGAAATCTGTTTCCTGCAATTCTGCCTTGCTTTCAAAGCCTCTTTGTTGCCTTCCCTTAATATATTTGTGGACGAGAGGTATCATTTAAAACTCTGCAGGTTTGTGAATTGCAGTGCCCCTGAGCTCCATTTTTCAACTCGCTTTTTTGGGAGCTGGCCGCAAAAGCGCAGGATTGCTTCAGGCCCTCTTCTGGTTCTGGGGGGCAGGCTGAGCTTGTGCTTAATTCTTCTTCCTGATGGGAAAATAGAGTGACCTGTGCCTGTCCCAACACCTAGAGCTAGTCTCTCATTGGTTCCCCCTCTTCCCGTTCATCCTCAGGACAAATTGCAACCTGTACGGAACAGGAGGTTAAAGGTGCTGATTCTCCAAGGAGGGAGATGGCTAGTAAATCGGCTGGAATGGCGAACCCGAGCAAAGGAGATGAGAAATGAGGTGCGTTTTAGAAACCTTTCCCGATCACACGGTGTACCATCTTCTGGGTTTCTCATGCCTGTTTTCGACGTAGGAAGATGCCCTTGAACCTGGAGATTTGGGACCCATGGGATGGGTACCATGCAGTATTACTTGAAAGGGTCTGCGTTGGCTCACCCAACCTCACCAAACCTCTCAGCCCCAAGAGTGTCCACCCTTATGTCTCAATCAGCTGTGGGTCTAAATATGGTCAATCCAGCTTGCATCACAGCCCCTGAAAGAATTTTGTAAGAATTTCTCTCTCTTTCACTGTCTTTGTTTCACGGGGTTTGAAAAGTAATTTATTTTTATAATGGGGTTTAGCTGCTTTTCACGGCTGTGTTTATGCTGCTTTAAACCCCCTTGACTCACTTACGGAGAGATATCAATACATAGGTTTGAAGATTCTTACTAGTCAGATATATTCTTGTGCGGTGAATAGGGGGTGTTGAGTCCAGTTCACTGAAAAAGGAATAGGTCTTGTCTCTTACATATTGGGTTTATGGAACGGTATCTGAGCTAATTTGAAACCCTTGTTTTATTCATCACCCCACCTCACCTTTCCCGTTCAGCAGCCATAGTGTGTTTCCTAAACGTGTGACTCTGTTCTGTTTTGTAATTCAGTTCAAGTGTAGCGGTTTTTACATTCCCTCTCTAAGTGATATCTTATGATAAGTGTCTTTTTCTGTGTGACTTATTTCACTTAGAATCATCGTACCTAAATCCACTCATCGTGCTGCTACTAGCCTTATGACGTTGATTTCATGGCTGAGTGATATTCCATTGTACATGAGGACCCAACTTCTTTATCCATTTTTCTCTTTCCTAGGATATTTAAGGTGTAATGAAGTGGGGGTTCTTGTCAACAGAGCAGCCCTAAACTTTGGGGTGCCTGTGTCTTGCTGATTTTTAGTTTTCCCAATTTATACGCCCATGAGTGGAAGTGCCCTATGCTCTCCAAGCTGTGTTTTTTTAGATGTTTCAAAACACACCGTACACTTCTCCAGAGTGGCTGTTGGCAATTTACATCCCACACATCAGCATAGCAAGGCTCCCATTTCTCCATGGCCGGTCCTGCATTTCTGGTTTGGACACTTTTTTCCGCATGGCCCTTTTGCCCGCTGGGAAGCCAGACTTCTTTGGAGCGCTGATTGGCGTTTCCAGGTTGCTTGGTTGGCCAAAAAGGGCGTATGCGTTTTTTCCTGAATATATTCAGGAAAAAACGCATACGCCCTTTTTGGCCAAGGGTATCATTGTCCACGTTTTGCCGCTTTTCATGTGCTTTCAAGGCGATTCGAATCTACCTCCTGAAATCTGTTTCCTGCAATTCTGCCTTGCTTTCAAAGCCTCTTCGTTGCCTTCCCTTAATATATTTGTGGACGAGAGGTATCATTTAAAACTCTGCAGGTTTGTGAATTGCAGTGCCCCTGAGCTCCATTTTTCAACTCGCTTTTTTGGGAGCTGGCCGCAAAAGCGCAGGATTGCTTCAGGCCCTCTTCTGGTTCTGGGGGGCAGGCTGAGCTTGTGCTTAATTCTTCTTCCTGATGGGAAAATAGAGTGACCTGTGCCTGTCCCAACACCTAGAGCTAGTCTCTCATTGGTTCCCCCTCTTCCCGTTCATCCTCAGGACAAATTGCAACCTGTACGGAACAGAAGGTTAAAGGTGCTGATTCTCCAAGGAGGGAGATGGCTAGTAAATCGGCTGGAATGGCGAACCCGAGCAAAGGAGATGAGAAATGAGGTGCGTTTTAGAAACATTTCCCGATCACACGGTGTACCATCTTCTGGATTTCTCATGCCTGTTTTCGACGTAGGAAGATGCCCTTGAACCTGGAGATTTGGGACCCATGGGAAGGGTACCATGCAGTATTACTTGAAAGGTTCTGCGTTGGCTCACCCAACCTCACCAAACCTCTCAGCCCCAAGAGTGTCCACCCTTATGTCTCAATCAGCTGTGGGTCTAGATATGGTCAATCCAGGTTGCATCACAGCCCCTGAACGAATTTTGTAAGAATTTCTCTCTCTTTCACTGTCTTTGTTTCACGGGTTTTGAAAAGTAATTTATTTTTATAATGGGGTTTAGCTGCTTTTCACGGCTGTGTTTATGCCGCTTTACACCCCCTTGACTCACTTACGGAGAGATATCAATACATAGGTTTGAAGATTCTTACTAGTCAGATATATTCTTGTGTGGTGAATAGGGGGTGTTGAGTCCAGTTCACTGAAAAAGGAATAGGTCTTGTCTCTTACATATTGGGTTTATGGAACGGTATCTGAGCTAATTTGAAACCCTTGTTTTATGCATCACCCCACCTCACCTTTCCCATTCAGCAGCCATAGTGTGTTTCCTAAACGTGTGACTCTGTTCTGTTTTGTAATTCAGTTCAAGTGTAGCGGTTTTTACATTCCCTCTCTAAGTGATATCTTATGATAAGTGTCTTTTTCTGTGTGACTTATTTCACTTAGAATCGTCGTACCTAAATCCACTCATCGTGCTGCTACTAGCCTTATGACGTGGATTTCATGGCTGAGTGATATTCCATTGTACATGTGGACCACAACTTCTTTATCCATTTTTCTCTTTCCTAGGATATTTAAGGTGTAATGAAGTGTTGGTTCTTGTCAACAGAGCAGCCCTAAACTTTGGGGTGCCTGTGTCTTGCTGATTTTTAGTTTTCCCAATTTATACGCCCATGAGTGGAAGTGCCCTATGCTCTCCAAGCTGTGTTTTTTAGATGTTTCAGAACACACCGTACACTTCTCCAGAGTGGCTGTTGGCAATTTACATCCCACCCATCAGCGTAGCAAGGCTCCCATTTCTCCATGGCCGGTCCTGCATTTCTGGTTTGGACACTTTTTTCCGCATGGCCCTTTTGCCCGCTGGGAAGCCAGACTTCTTTGGAGCGCTGATTGGCGTTTCCAGGTTGCTTGGTTGGCCAAAAAGGGCGTATGCGTTTTTTCCTGAATATATTCAGGAAAAAACGCATATGCCCTTTTTGGCCAAGGGCATCATTGTCCACGTTTTGCCGCTTTTCATGTGCTTTCAAGGCGATTCGAATCTACCTCCTGAAATCTGTTTCCTGCAATTCTGCCTTGCTTTCAAAGCCTCTTCGTTGCCTTCCCTTAATATATTTGTGGACGAGAGGTATCATTTAAAACTCTGCAGGTTTGTGAATTGCAGTGGCCCTGAGCTCCATTTTTCAACTCGCTTTTTTGGGAGCTGGCCGCAAAAGCGCAGGATTGCTTCAGGTCCTCTTCTGGTTCTGGGGGGCAGGCTGAGCTTGTGCTTAATTCTTCTTCCTGATGGGAAAATAGAGTGACCTGTGCCTGTCTCAACCACTAGAGCTAGTCTCTCATTGGTTCCCCCTCTTCCCGTTCATCCTCAGGACAAATTGCAACCTGTACGGAACAGGAGGTTAAAGGTGCTGATTCTCCAAGGAGGGAGATGGCTAGTAAATCGGCTGGAATGGCGAACCCGAGCAAAGGAGATGAGAAATGAGGTGCGTTTTAGAAACCTTTCCCGATCACACGGTGTACCATCTTCTGGGTTTCTCATGCCTGTTTTCGACGTAGGAAGATGCCCTTGAACCTGGAGATTTGGGACCCATGGGATGGGTACCATGCAGTATTACTTGAAAGGGTCTGCGTTGGCTCACCCAACCTCACCGAACCTCTCAGCCCCAAGAGTGTCCACCCTTATGTCTCAATCAGCTGTGGGTCTAGATATGGTCAATCCAGGTTGCATCACAGCCCCTGAACGAATTTTGTAAGAATTTCTCTCTCTTTCACTGTCTTTGTTTCACGGGTTTTGAAAAGTAATTTATTTTTATAATGGGGTTTAGCTGCTTTTCACGGCTGTGTTTATGCCGCTTTCCACCCCTTTGACTCACTTATGGACAGATATCAATACATAGGTTTGAAGATTCTTACTAGTCAGATATATTCTTGTGCGGTGAATAGGGGCTGTTGAGTCGAGTTCACTGAAAAAGGAATAGGTCTTGTCTCTTACATATTGGGTTTATGGAACGGTATCTGAGCTAATTTGAAACCCTTGTTTTATGCATCACCCCACCTCACCTTTCCCGTTCAGCAGCCATAGTGTGTTTTCTAAACGTGTGACTCTGTTCTGTTTTGTAATTCAGTTCAAGTGTAGCGGTTTTTACATTCCCTCTCGAAGTGATATCTTAGGATAAGTGTCTTTTTCTGTGTGACTTATTTCACTTAGAATCGTCGTACCTAAATCCACTCATCGTGCTGCTACTAGCCTTATGACGTTGATTTCATGGCTGAGTGATATTCCATTGTACATGAGGACCCCAACTTCTTTATCCATTTTTCTCTTTCCTAGGATATTTAAGGTGTAATGAAGTGGGGGTTCTTGTCAAGAGAGCAGCCCTAAAGTTTGGGGTGCCTGTGTCTTGCTGATTTTTACTTTTCCCAATTTATACGCCCATGAGTGGAAGTGCCCTATGCTCTCCAAGCTGTGTTTTTTTAGATGTTTCAGAACACACCGTACACTTCTCCAGAGTGGCTGTTGGCAATTTACATCCCACCCATCAGCGTAGCAAGGCTCCCATTTCTCCATGGCCGGTCCTGCATTTCTGGTTTGGACACTTTTTTCCGCATGGCCCTTTTGCCCGCTGGGAAGCCAGACTTCTTTGGAGTGCTGATTGGCGTTTCCAGGTTGCTTGGTTGGCCAAAAAGGGCGTATGCGTTTTTTCCTGAATATATTCAGGAAAAAACGCATACGCCCTTTTTGGCCAAGGGCATCATTGTCCACGTTTTGCCGCTTTTCATGTGCTTTCAAGGCGATTCGAATCTACCTCCTGAAATCTGTTTCCTGCAATTCTGCCTTGCTTTCAAAGCCTCTTCGTTGCCTTCCCTTAATATATTTGTGGACGAGAGGTATCATTTAAAACTCTGCAGCTTTGTGAATTGCAGTGCCCTTGAGCTCCATTTTTCAACTCGCTTTTTTGGGAGCTGGCCGCAAAAGCGCAGGATTGCTTCAGGCCCTCTTCTGGTTCTGGGGGGCAGGCTGAGCTTGTGCTTAATTCTTCTTCCTGATGGGAAAATAGAGTGACCTGTGCCTGTCTCAACCACTAGAGCTAGTCTCTCATTGGTTCCCCCTCTTCCCGTTCATCCTCAGGACAAATTGCAACCTGTACGGGACAGGAGGTTAAAGGTGCTGATTCTCCAAGGAGGGAGATGGCTAGTAAATCGGCTGGAATGGCGAACCCGAGCAAAGGAGATGAGAAATGAGGTGCGTTTTAGAAACCTTTCCCGATCACACGGTGTACCATCTTCTGGGTTTCTCATGCCTGTTTTCGACGTAGGAAGATGCCCTTGAACCTGGAGATTTGGGACCCATGGGATGGGTACCATGCAGTATTACTTGAAAGGGTCTGCGTTGGCTCACCCAACCTCACCGAACCTCTCAGCCCCAAGAGTGTCCACCCTTATGTCTCAATCAGCTGTGGGTCTAGATATGGTCAATCCAGGTTGCATCACAGCCCCTGAACGAATTTTGTAAGAATTTCTCTCTCTTTCACTGTCTTTGTTTCACGGGTTTTGAAAAGTAATTTATTTTTATAATGGGGTTCAGCTGCTTTTCACGGCTGTGTTTATGCCGCTTTACACCCCTTTGACTCACTTACGGACAGATATCAATACATAGGTTTGAAGATTCTTACTAGTCAGATATATTCTTGTGCGGTGAATAGGGGCTGTTGAGTCCAGTTCACTGAAAAAGGAATAGGTCTTGTCTCTTACATATTGGGTTTATGGAACGGTATCTGAGCTAATTTGAAACCCTTGTTTTATGCATCACCCCACCTCACCTTGCCCGTTCAGCAGCCATAGTGTGTTTTCTAAACGTGTGACTCTGTTCTGTTTTGTAATTCAGTTCAAGTGTAGCGGTTTTTACATTCCCTCTATAAGTGATATCTTAGGATAAGTGTCTTTTTCTGTGTGACTTATTTCACTTAGAATCGTCGTACCTAAATCCACTCATCGTGCTGCTACTAGCCTTATGACGTTGATTTCATGGCTGAGTGATATTCCATTGTACATGAGGACCACAACTTCTTTATCCATTTTTCTCTTTCCTAGGATATTTAAGGTGTAATGAAGTGGGGGTTCTTGTCAACAGAGCAGCCCTAAACTTTGGGGTGCCTGTGTCTTGCTGATTTTTAGTTTTCACAATTTATACGTCCATGAGTGGAAGTGCCCTATGCTCTCCAAGCTCTGTTTTTTAGATGTTTCAGAACACACCGTACACTTCTCCAGAGTGGCTGTTGGCAATTTACATCCCACCCATCAGCGTAGCAAGGCTCCCATTTCTCCATGGCCGGTCCTGCATTTCTGGTTTGGACACTTTTTTCCGCATGGCCCTTTTGCCCGCTGGGAAGCGAGACTTCTTTGGAGCGCTGATTGGCCTTTCCAGGTTGCTTGGTTGGCCAAAAAGGGCGTATGCGTTTTTTCCTGAATATATTCAGGAAAAAACGCATACGCCCTTTTTGGCCAAGGGCATCATTTTCCACGTTTTGCCGCTTTTCATGTGCTTTCAAGGCGATTCGAATCTACCTCCTGAAATCTGTTTCCTGCAATTCTGCCTTGCTTTCAAAGCCTCTTTGTTGCCTTCCCTTAATATATTTGTGGACGAGAGGTATCATTTAAAACTCTGCAGGTTTGTGAATTGCAGTGCCCCTGAGCTCCATTTTTCAACTCGCTTTTTTGGGAGCTGGCCGCAAAAGCGCAGGATTGCTTCAGGCCCTCTTCTGGTTCTGGGGGGCAGGCTGAGCTTGTGCTTAATTCTTCTTCCTGATGGGAAAATAGAGTGACCTGTGCCTGTCCCAACACCTAGAGCTAGTCTCTCATTGGTTCCCCCTCTTCCCGTTCATCCTCAGGACAAATTGCAACCTGTACGGAACAGGAGGTTAAAGGTGCTGATTCTCCAAGGAGGGAGATGGCTAGTAAATCGGCTGGAATGGCGAACCCGAGCAAAGGAGATGAGAAATGAGGTGCGTTTTAGAAACCTTTCCCGATCACACGGTGTACCATCTTCTGGGTTTCTCATGCCTGTTTTCGACGTAGGAAGATGCCCTTGAACCTGGAGATTTGGGACCCATGGGATGGGTACCATGCAGTATTACTTGAAAGGGTCTGCGTTGGCTCAGCCAACCTCACCAAACCTCTCAGCCCCAAGAGTGTCCACCCTTATGTCTCAATCAGCTGTGGGTCTAAATATGGTCAATCCAGCTTGCATCACAGCCCCTGAAAGAATTTTGTAAGAATTTCTCTCTCTTTCACTGTCTTTGTTTCACGGGGTTTGAAAAGTAATTTATTTTTATAATGGGGTTTAGCTGCTTTTCACGGCTGTGTTTATGCTGCTTTAAACCCCCTTGACTCACTTACGGAGAGATATCAATACATAGGTTTGAAGATTCTTACTAGTCAGATATATTCTTGTGCGGTGAATAGGGGGTGTTGAGTCCAGTTCACTGAAAAAGGAATAGGTCTTGTCTCTTACATATTGGGTTTATGGAACGGTATCTGAGCTAATTTGAAACCCTTGTTTTATGCATCACCCCACCTCACCTTTCCCGTTCAGCAGCCATAGTGTGTTTCCTAAACGTGTGACTCTGTTCTGTTTTGTAATTCAGTTCAAGTGTAGCGGTTTTTACATTCCCTCTCTAAGTGATATCTTATGATAAGTGTCTTTTTCTGTGTGACTTATTTCACTTAGAATCGTCGTACCTAAATCCACTCATCGTGCTGCTACTAGCCTTATGACGTTGATTTCATGGCTGAGTGATATTCCATTGTACATGAGGACCCAACTTCTTTATCCATTTTTCTCTTTCCTAGGATATTTAAGGTGTAATGAAGTGGGGGTTCTTGTCAACAGAGCAGCCCTAAACTTTGGGGTGCCTGTGTCTTGCTGATTTTTAGTTTTCCCAATTTATACGCCCATGAGTGGAAGTGCCCTATGCTCTCCAAGCTGTGTTTTTTTAGATGTTTCAGAACACACCGTACACTTCTCCAGAGTGGCTGTTGGCAATTTACATCCCACCCATCAGCGTAGCAAGGCTCCCATTTCTCCATGGCCGGTCCTGCATTTCTGGTTTGGACACTTTTTTCCGCATGGCCCTTTTGCCCGCTGGGAAGCGAGACTTCTTTGGAGCGCTGATTGGCGTTTCCAGGTTGCTTGGTTGGCCAAAAAGGGCGTATGCGTTTTTTCCTGAATATATTCAGGAAAAAACGCATACGCCCTTTTTGGCCAAGGGCATCATTGTCCCCGTTTTGCCGCTTTTCATGTGCTTTCAAGGCGATTCGAATCTACCTCCTGAAATCTGTTTCCTGCAATTCTGCCTTGCTTTCAAAGCCTCTTCGTTGCCTTCCCTTAATATATTTGTGGACGAGAGGTATCATTTAAAACTCTGCAGGTTTGTGAATTGCAGTGCCCCTGAGCTCCATTTTTCAACTCGCTTTTTTGGGAGCTGGCCGCAAAAGCGCAGGATTGCTTCAGGCCCTCTTCTGGTTCTGGGGGGCAGGCTGAGCTTGTGCTTAATTCTTCTTCCTGATGGGAAAATAGAGTGACCTGTGCCTGTCTTAACCACTAGAGCTAGTCTCTCATTGGTTCCCCCTCTTCCCGTTCATCCTCAGGACAAATTGCAACCTGTACGGAACAGGAGGTTAAAGGTGCTGATTCTCCAAGGAGGGAGATGGCTAGTAAATCGGCTGGAATGGCGAACCCGAGCAAAGGAGATGAGAAATGAGGTGCGTTTTAGAAACCTTTCCCGATCACACGGTGTACCATCTTCTGGGTTTCTCATGCCTGTTTTCGACGTAGGAAGATGCCCTTGAACCTGGAGATTTGGGACCCATGGGATGGGTACCATGCAGTATTACTTGAAAGGGTCTGCGTTGGCTCACCCAACCTCACCGAACCTCTCAGCCCCAAGAGTGTCCACTCTTATGTCTCAATCAGCTGTGGGTCTAGATATGGTCAATCCAGGTTGCATCACAGCCCCTGAACGAATTTTGTAAGAATTTCTCTCTCTTTCACTGTCTTTGTTTCACGGGGTTTGAAAAGTAATTTATTTTTATAATTGGGTTTAGCTGCTTTTCACGGCTGTGTTTATGCCGCTTTACACCCCCTTGACTCACTTACGGAGAGATATCAATACATAGGTTTGAAGATTCTTACTAGTCAGATATATTCTTGTGTGGTGAATAGGGGGTGTTGAGTCCAGTTCACTGAAAAAGGAATAGGTCTTGTCTCTTACATATTGGGTTTATGGAACGGTATCTGAGCTAATTTGAAACCCTTGTTTTATGCATCACCCCACCTCACCTTTCCCGTTCAGCAGCCATAGTGTGTTTCCTAAACGTGTGACTCTGTTCTGTTTTGTAATTCAGTTCAAGTGTAGCGGTTTTTACATTCCCTCTCTAAGTGATATCTTATGATAAGTGTCTTTTTCTGTGTGACTTATTTCACTTAGAATCGTCGTACCTAAATCCACTCATCGTGCTGCTACTAGCCTTATGACGTTGATTTCATGGCTGAGTGATATTCCATTGTACATGTGGACCCCAACTTCTTTATCCATTTTTCTCTTTCCTAGGATATTTAAGGTGTAATGAAGTGGGGGTTCTTGTCAACAGAGCAGCCCTAAACTTTGGGGTGCCTCTGTCTTGCTGATTTTTAGTTTTCCCAATTTATACACCCATGAGTGGAAGTGCCCTATGCTCTCCAAGCTGTGTTTTTTAGATGTTTCAGAACACACCGTACACTTCTCCAGAGTGGCTGTTGGCAATTTACATCCCACCCATCAGCATAGCAAGGCTCCCATTTCTCCATGGCCGGTCCTTCATTTCTGGTTTGGACACTTTTTTCCGCATGGCCCTTTTGCCCGCTGGGAAGCCAGACTTCTTTGGAACGCTGATTGGCCTTTCCAGGTTGCTTGGTTGGCCAAAAAGGGCGTATGCGTTTTTTCCTGAATATATTCAGGAAAAAACGTATACGCCCTTTTTGGCCAAGGGCATCATTGTCCACGTTTTGCCGCTTTTCAGGTGCTTTCAAGGCGATTCGAATCTACCTCCTGAAATCTGTTTCCTGCAATTCTGCCTTGCTTTCAAAGCCTCTTCGTTGCCTTCCCTTAATATATTTGTGGACGAGAGGTATCATTTAAAACTCTGCAGGTTTGTGAATTGCAGTGCCCCTGAGCTCCATTTTTCAACTCGCTTTTTTGGGAGCTGGCCGCAAAAGCGCAGGATTGCTTCAGGCCCTCTTCTGGTTCTGGGGGGCAGGCTGAGCTTGTGCTTAATTCTTCTTCCTGATGGGAAAATAGAGTGACCTGTGCCTGTCCCAACACCTAGAGCTAGTCTCTCATTGGTTCCCCCTCTTCCCGTTCATCCTCAGGACAAATTGCAACCTGTACGGAACAGGAGGTTAAAGGTGCTGATTCTCCAAGGAGGGAGATGGCTAGTAAATCGGCTGGAATGGCGAACCCGAGCAAAGGAGATGAGAAATGAGGTGAGTTTGAGAAACCTTTCCCGATCACACGGTGTACCATCTTCTGGGTTTCTCATGCCTGTTTTCGACGTAGGAAGATGCCCTTGAACCTGGAGATTTGGGACCCATGGGATGGGTACCATGCAGTATTACTTGAAAGGGTCTGCGTTGGCTCACCCTACCTCACCGAACCTCTCAGCCCCAAGAGTGTCCACCCTTATGTCTCAATCAGCTGTGGGTCTAGATATGGTCAATCCAGGTTGCATCACAGCCCCTGAACGAATTTTGTAAGAATTTCTCTCTCTTTCACTGTCTTTGTTTCACGGGTTTTGAAAAGTAATTTATTTTTATAATGGGGTTTAGCTGCTTTTCACGGCTGTGTTTATGCCGCTTTACACCCCCTTGACTCACTGACGGAGAGATATCAATACATAGGTTTGAAGATTCTTACTAGTCAGATATATTCTTGTGTGGTGAATAGGGGGTGTTGAGTCCAGTTCACTGAAAAAGGAATAGGTCTTGTCTCTTACATATTGGGTTTATGGAACGGTATCTGAGCTAATTTGAAACCCTTGTTTTATGCATCACCCCACCTCACCTTTCCCGTTCAGCAGCCATAGTGTGTTTCCTAAACGTGTGACTCTGTTCTGTTTTGTAATTCAGTTCAAGTGTAGCGGTTTTTACATTCCCTCTCTAAGTGATATCTTATGATAAGTGTCTTTTTCTGTGTGACTTATTTCACTTAGAATCGTCGTACATAAATCCACTCATCGTGCTGCTACTAGCCTTATGACGTTGATTTCATGGCTGAGTGATATTCCATTGTACATGAGGACCCCAACTTCTTTATCCATTTTTCTCTTTCCTAGGATATTTAAGGTGTAATGAAGTGGGGGTTCTTGTCAACAGAGCAGCCCTAAACTTTGGGGTGCCTGTGTCTTGCTGATTTTTAGTTTTCCCAATTTATACGCCCATGAGTGGAAGTGCCCTATGGTCTCCAAGCTGTGTTTTTTTAGATGTTTCAGAACACACCGTACACTTCTCCAGAGTGGCTGTTGGCAATTTACATCCCACCCATCAGCGTAGCAAGGCTCCCATTTCTCCATGGCCGGTCCTGCATTTCTGGTTTGGACACTTTTTTCCGCATGGCCCTTTTGCCCCCTGGGAAGCCAGACTTCTTTGGAGCGCTGATTGGCGTTTCCAGGTTGCTTGGTTGGCCAAAAAGGGCGTATGCGTTTTTTCCTCAATATATTGAGGAAAAAACGCATACGCCCTTTTTGGCCAAGGGTATCATTGTCCACGTTTTGCCGCTTTTCAGGTGCTTTCAAGGCGATTCGAATCTACCTCCTGAAATCTGTTTCCTGCAATTCTGCCTTGCTTTCAAAGCCTCTTCGTTGCCTTCCCTTAATATATTTGTGGACGAGAGGTATCATTTAAAACTCTGCAGGTTTGTGAATTGCAGTGCCCCTGAGCTCCATTTTTCAACTCGCTTTTTTGGGAGCTGGCCGCAAAAGCGCAGGATTGCTTCAGGCCCTCTTCTGGTTCTGGGGGGCAGGCTGAGCTTGTGCTTAATTCTTCTTCCTGATGAGAAAATAGAGTGACCTGTGCCTGTCCCAACACCTAGAGCTAGTCTCTCATTGGTTCCCCCTCTTCCCGTTCATCCTCAGGACAAATTGCAACCTGTACGGAACAGGAGGTTAAAGGTGCTGATTCTCCAAGGAGGGAGATGGCTAGTAAATCGGCTGGAATGGCGAACCCGAGCAAAGGAGATGAGAAATGAGGTGCGTTTTAGAAACCTTTCCCGATCACACGGTGTACCATCTTCTGGGTTTCTCATGCCTGTTTTCGACGTAGGAAGATGCCCTTGAACCTGGAGATTTGGGACCCATGGGATGGGTACCATGCAGTATTACTTGAAAGGGTCTGCGTTGGCTCACCCTACCTCACCGAACCTCTCAGCCCCAAGAGTGTCCACCCTTATGTCTCAATCAGCTGTGGGTCTAGATATGGTCAATCCAGGTTGCATCACAGCCCCTGAACGAATTTTGTAAGAATTTCTCTCTCTTTCACTGTCTTTGTTTCACGGGGTTTGAAAAGTAATTTATTTTTATAATGGGGTTTAGCTGCTTTTCACGGCTGTGTTTAGGCCGCTTTACACCCCCTTGACTCACTTACGGAGAGATATCAATACATAGGTTTGAAGATTCTTACTAGTCAGATATATTCTTGTGTGGTGAATAGGGGGTGTTGAGTCCAGTTCACTGAAAAAGGAATAGGTCTTGTCTCTTACATATTGGGTTTATGGAACGGTATCTGAGCTAATTTGAAACCCTTGTTTTATGCATCACCCCACCTCACCTTTCCCGTTCAGCAGCCATAGTGTGTTTCCTAAACGTGTGACTCTGTTCTGTTTTGTAATTCAGTTCAAGTGTAGCGGTTTTTACATTCCCTCTCTAAGTGATATCTTATGATAAGTGTCTTTTTCTGTGTGACTTATTTCACTTAGAATCGTCGTACCTAAATCCACTCATCGTGCTGCTACTAGCCTTATGACGTTGATTTCATGGCTGAGTGATATTCCATTGTACATGTGGACCACAACTTCTTTATCCATTTTTCTCTTTCCTAGGATATTTAAGGTGTAATGAAGTGGGGGTTCTTGTCAACAGAGCAGCCCTAAACTTTGGGGTGCCTCTGTCTTGCTGATTTTTAGTTTTCCCAATTTATACGCCCATGAGTGGAAGTGCCCTATGCTCTCCAAGCTGTGTTTTTTAGATGTTTCAGAACACACCGTACACTTCTCCAGAGTGGCTGTTGGCAATTTACATCCCACCCATCAGCATAGCAAGGCTCCCATTTCTCCATGGCCGGTCCTTCATTTCTGGTTTGGACACTTTTTTCCGCATGGCCCTTTTGCCCGCTGGGAAGCCAGACTTCTTTGGAACGCTGATTGGCCTTTCCAGGTTGCTTGGTTGGCCAAAAAGGGCGTATGCGTTTTTTCCTGAATATATTCAGGAAAAAACGCATACGCCCTTTTTGGCCAAGGGCATCATTTTCCACGTTTTGCCGCTTTTCATGTGCTTTCAAGGCGATTCGAATCTACCTCCTGAAATCTGTTTCCTGCAATTCTGCCTTGCTTTCAAAGCCTCTTTGTTGCCTTCCCTTAATATATTTGTGGACGAGAGGTATCATTTAAAACTCTGCAGGTTTGTGAATTGCAGTGCCCCTGAGCTCCATTTTTCAACTCGCTTTTTTGGGAGCTGGCCGCAAAAGCGCAGGATTGCTTCAGGCCCTCTTCTGGTTCTGGGGGGCAGGCTGAGCTTGTGCTTAATTCTTCTTCCTGATGGGAAAATAGAGTGACCTGTGCCTGTCCCAACACCTAGAGCTAGTCTCTCATTGGTTCCCCCTCTTCCCGTTCTTCCTCAGGACAAATTGCAACCTGTACGGAACAGGAGGTTAAAGGTGCTGATTCTCCAAGGAGGGAGATGGCTAGTAAATCGGCTGGAATGGCGAACCCGAGCAAAGGAGATGAGAAATGAGGTGCGTTTTAGAAACCTTTCCCGATCACACGGTGTACCATCTTCTGGGTTTCTCATGCCTGTTTTCGACGTAGGAAGATGCCCTTGAACCTGGAGATTTCGGACCCATGGGATGGGTACCATGCAGTATTACTTGAAAGTGTCTGCGTTGGCTCACCCTACCTCACCGAACCTCTCAGCCCCAAGAGTGTCCACCCTTATGTCTCAATCAGCTGTGGGTCTAGATATGATCAATCCAGGTTGCATCACAGCCCCTGAACGAATTTTGTAAGAATTTCTCTCTCTTTCACTGTCTTTGTTTCACGGGTTTTGAAAAGTAATTTATTTTTATAATGGGGTTTAGCTGCTTTTCACGGCTGTGTTTATGCCGCTTTACACCCCCTTGACTCACTTACGGAGAGATATCAATACATAGGTTTGAAGATTCTTACTAGTCAGATATATTCTTGTGCGGTGAATAGGGGCTGTTGAGTCCAGTTCACTGAAAAAGGAATAGGTCTTGTCTCTTACATATTGGGTTTATGGAACGGTATCTGAGCTAATTTGAAACCCTTGTTTTATGCATCACCCCACGTCACCTTTCCCGTTCAGCAGCCATAGTGTGTTTCCTAAACGTGTGACTCTGTTCTGTTTTGTAATTCAGTTCAAGTGTAGCGGTTTTTACATTCCCTCTCTAAGTGATATCTTATGATAAGTGTCTTTTTCTGTGTGACTTATTTCACTTAGAATCGTCGTACCTAAATCCACTCATCGTGCTGCTACTAGCCTTATCACGTTGATTTCATGGCTGAGTGATATTCCATTGTACATGTGGACCACAACTTCTTTATCCATTTTTCTCTTTCCTAGGATATTTAAGGTGTAATGAAGTGGGGGTTCTTGTCAACAGAGCAGCCCTAAACTTTGGGGTGCCTGTGTCTTGCTGATTTTTAGTTTTCCCAATTTATACGCCCATGAGTGGAAGTGCCCTATGCTCTCCAAGCTGTGTTTTTTTAGATGTTTCAGAACACACCGTACACTTCTCCAGAGTGGCTGTTGGCAATTTACATCCCACCCATCAGCGTAGCAAGGCTCCCATTTCTCCATGGCCGGTCCTGCATTTCTGGTTTGGACACTTTTTTCCGCATGGCCCTTTTGCCCCCTGGGAAGCCAGACTTCTTTGGAGCGCTGATTGGCGTTTCCAGGTTGCTTGGTTGGCCAAAAAGGGCGTATGCGTTTTTTCCTGAATATATTGAGGAAAAAACGCATACGCCCTTTTTGGCCAAGGGTATCATTGTCCACGTTTTGCCGCTTTTCAGGTGCTTTCAAGGCGATTCGAATCTACCTCCTGAAATCTGTTTCCTGCAATTCTGCCTTGCTTTCAAAGCCTCTTCGTTGCCTTCCCTTAATATATTTGTGGACGAGAGGTATCATTTAAAACTCTGCAGGTTTGTGAATTGCAGTGCCCCTGAGCTCCATTTTTCAACTCGCTTTTTTGGGAGCTGGCCGCAAAAGCGCAGGATTGCTTCAGGCCCTCTTCTGGTTCTGGGGGGCAGGCTGAGCTTGTGCTTAATTCTTCTTCCTGATGGGAAAATAGAGTGACCTGTGCCTGTCCCAACACCTAGAGCTAGTCTCTCATTGGTTCCCCCTCTTCCCGTTCATCCTCAGGACAAATTGCAACCTGTACGGAACAGGAGGTTAAAGGTGCTGATTCTCCAAGGAGGGAGATGGCTAGTAAATCGGCTGGAATGGCGAACCCGAGCAAAGGAGATGAGAAATGAGGTGCGTTTTAGAAACCTTTCCCGATCACACGGTGTACCATCTTCTGGGTTTCTCATGCCTGTTTTCGACGTAGGAAGATGCCCTTGAACCTGGAGATTTGGGACCCATGGGATGGGTACCATGCAGTATTACTTGAAAGGGTCTGCGTTGGCTCACCCTACCTCACCGAACCTCTCAGCCCCAAGAGTGTCCACCCTTATGTCTCAATCAGCTGTGGGTCTAGATATGGTCAATCCAGGTTGCATCACAGCCCCTGAACGAATTTTGTAAGAATTTCTCTCTCTTTCACTGTCTTTGTTTCACGGGGTTTGAAAAGTAATTTATTTTTATAATGGGGTTTAGCTGCTTTTCACGGCTGTGTTTATGCCGCTTTACACCCCCTTGACTCACTTACGGAGAGATATCAATACATAGGTTTGAAGATTCTTACTAGTCAGATATATTCTTGTGTGGTGAATAGGGGGTGTTGAGTCCAGTTCACTGAAAAAGGAATAGGTCTTGTCTCTTACATATTGGGTTTATGGAACGGTATCTGAGCTAATTTGAAACCCTTGTTTTATGCATCACCCCACCTCACCTTTCCCGTTCAGCAGCCATAGTGTGTTTCCTAAACGTGTGACTCTGTTCTGTTTTGTAATTCAGTTCAAGTGTAGCGGTTTTTACATTCCCTCTCTAAGTGATATCTTATGATAAGTGTCTTTTTCTGTGTGACTTATTTCACTTAGAATCGTCGTACATAAATCCACTCATCGTGCTGCTACTAGCCTTATGACGTTGATTTCATGGCTGAGTGATATTCCATTGTACATGAGGACCCCAACTTCTTTATCCATTTTTCTCTTTCCTAGGATATTTAAGGTGTAATGAAGTGGGGGTTCTTGTCAACAGAGCAGCCCTAAACTTTGGGGTGCCTGTGTCTTGCTGATTTTTAGTTTTCCCAATTTATACGCCCATGAGTGGAAGTGCCCTATGCTCTCCAAGCTGTGTTTTTTTAGATGTTTCAGAACACACCGTACACTTCTCCAGAGTGGCTGTTGGCAATATACATCCCACCCATCAGCGTAGCAAGGCTCCCATTTCTCCATGGCCGGTCCTGCATTTCTGGTTTGGACACTTTTTTCCGCATGGCCCTTTTGCCCCCTGGGAAGCCAGACTTCTTTGGAGCGCTGATTGGCGTTTCCAGGTTGCTTGGTTGGCCAAAAAGGGCGTATGCGTTTTTTCCTGAATATATTCAGGAAAAAACGTATACGCCCTTTTTGGCCAAGGGCATCATTGTCCACGTTTTGCCGCTTTTCAGGTGCTTTCAAGGCGATTCGAATCTACCTCCTGAAATCTGTTTCCTGCAATTCTGCCTTGCTTTCAAAGCCTCTTCGTTGCCTTCCCTTAATATATTTGTGGACGAGAGGTATCATTTAAAACTCTGCAGGTTTGTGAATTGCAGTGCCCCTGAGCTCCATTTTTCAACTCGCTTTTTTGGGAGCTGGCCGCAAAAGCGCAGGATTGCTTCGGGCCCTCTTCTGGTTCTGGGGGGCAGGCTGAGCTTGTGCTTAATTCTTCTTCCTGATGGGAAAATAGAGTGACCTGTGCCTGTCCCAACACCTAGAGCTAGTCTCTCATTGGTTCCCCCTCTTCCCGTTCATCCTCAGGACAAATTGCAACCTGTACGGAACAGGAGGTTAAAGGTGCTGATTCCCCAAGGAGGGAGATGGCTAGTAAATCGGCTGGAATGGCGAACCCGAGCAAAGGAGATGAGAAATGAGGTGCGTTTTAGAAACCTTTCCCGATCACACGGTGTACCATCTTCTGGGTTTCTCATGCCTGTTTTCGACGTAGGAAGATGCCCTTGAACCTGGAGATTTGGGACCCATGGGATGGGTACCATGCAGTATTACTTGAAAGGGTCTGCGTTGGCTCACCCTACCTCACCGAACCTCTCAGCCCCAAGAGTGTCCACCCTTATGTCTCAATCAGCTGTGGGTCTAGATATGGTCAATCCAGGTTGCATCACAGCCCCTGAACGAATTTTGTAAGAATTTCTCTCTCTTTCACTGTCTTTGTTTCACGGGTTTTGAAAAGTAATTTATTTTTATAATGGGGTTTAGCTGCTTTTCACGGCTGTGTTTATGCCGCTTAACACCCCCTTGACTCACTTACGGAGAGATATCAATACATAGGTTTGAAGATTCTTACTAGTCAGATATATTCTTGTGTGGTGAATAGGGGGTGTTGAGTCCAGTTCACTGAAAAAGGAATAGGTCTTGTCTCTTACATATTGGGTTTATGGAACGGTATCTGAGCTAATTTGAAACCCTTGTTTTATGCATCACCCCACCTCACCTTTCCCGTTCAGCAGCCATAGTGTGTTTCCTAAACGTGTGACTCTGTTCTGTTTTGTAATTCAGTTCAAGTGTAGCGGTTTTTACATTCCCTCTCTAAGTGATATCTTATGATAAGTGTCTTTTTCTGTGTGACTTATTTCACTTAGAATCGTCGTACCTAAATCCACTCATCGTGCTGCTACTAGCCTTATGACGTTGATTTCATGGCTGAGTGATATTCCATTGTACATGTGGACCACAACTTCTTTATCCATTTTTCTCTTTCCTAGGATATTTAAGGTGTAATGAAGTGGGGGTTCTTGTCAACAGAGCAGCCCTAAACTTTGGGGTGCCTGTGTCTTGCTGATTTTTAGTTTTCCCAATTTATACGCCCATGAGTGGAAGTGCCCTATGCTCTCCAAGCTGTGTTTTTTAGATGTTTCAGAACACACCGTACACTTCTCCAGAGTGGCTGTTGGCAATTTACATCCCACCCATCAGCATAGCAAGGCTCCCATTTCTCCATGGCCGGTCCTGCATTTCTGGTTTGGACACTTTTTTCCGCATGGCCCTTTTGCCCGCTGGGAAGCGAGACTTCTTTGGAGCGCTGATTGGCCTTTCCAGGTTGCTTGGTTGGCCAAAAAGGGCGTATGCGTTTTTTCCTGAATATATTCAGGAAAAAACGTATACGCCCTTTTTGGCCAAGGGCATCATTGTCCACGTTTTGCCGCTTTTCAGGTGTTTTCAAGGCGATTCGAATCTACCTCCTGAAATCTGTTTCCTGCAATTCTGCCTTGCTTTCAAAGCC
Organism: Balaenoptera acutorostrata; assembly: GCF_949987535.1. NCBI lineage: Eukaryota > Metazoa > Chordata > Mammalia > Artiodactyla > Balaenopteridae > Balaenoptera > Balaenoptera acutorostrata. The sequence goes on from NW_026646000.1 coordinate 444,937, forward strand.
TCTTCGTTGCCTTCCCTTAATATATTTGTGGACGAGAGGTATCATTTAAAACTCTGCAGGTTTGTGAATTGCAGTGCCCCTGAGCTCCATTTTTCAACTCGCTTTTTTGGGAGCTGGCCGCAAAAGCGCAGGATTGCTTCAGGCCCTCTTCTGGTTCTGGGGGGCAGGCTGAGCTTGAGCTTAATTCTTCTTCCTGATGGGAAAATAGAGTGACCTGTGCCTGTCCCAACACCTAGAGCTAGTCTCTCATTGGTTCCCCCTCTTCCCGTTCATCCTCAGGACAAATTGCAACCTGTACGGAACAGGAGGTTAAAGGTGCTGATTCTCCAAGGAGGGAGATGGCTAGTAAATCGGCTGGAATGGCGAACCCGAGCAAAGGAGATGAGAAATGAGGTGCGTTTTAGAAACCTTTCCCGATCACACGGTGTACCATCTTCTGGGTTTCTCATGCCTGTTTTCGACGTAGGAAGATGCCCTCGAACCTGGAGATTTGGGACCCATGGGATGGGTACCATGCAGTATTACTTGAAAGGGTCTGCGTTGGCTCACCCTACCTCACCGAACCTCTCAGCCCCAAGAGTGTCCACCCTTATGTCTCAATCAGCTGTGGGTCTAGATATGGTCAATCCAGGTTGCATCACAGCCCCTGAACGAATTTTGTAAGAATTTCTCTCTCTTTCACTGTCTTTGTTTCACGGGTTTTGAAAAGTAATTTATTTTTATAATGGGGTTTAGCTGCTTTTCACGGCTGTGTTTATGCCGCTTTACACCCCCTTGACTCACTTACGGAGAGATATCAATACATAGGTTTGAAGATTCTTACTAGTCAGATATATTCTTGTGCGGTGAATAGGGGGTGTTGAGTCCAGTTCACTGAAAAAGGAATAGGTCTTGTCTCTTACATATTGGGTTTATGGAACGGTATCTGAGCTAATTTGAAACCCTTGTTTTATGCATCACCCCACCTCACCTTTATCGTTCAGCAGCCATAGTGTGTTTTCTAAACGTGTGACTCTGTTCTGTTTTGTAATTCAGTTCAAGTGTAGCGGTTTTTACATTCCCTCTCTAAGTGATATCTTATGATAAGTGTCTTTTTCTGTGTGACTTATTTCACTTAGAATCGTCGTACCTAAATCCACTCATCGTGCTGCTACTAGCCTTATGACGTTGATTTCATGGCTGAGTGATATTCCATTGTACATGAGGAACCCAACTTCTTTATCCATTTTTCTCTTTCCTAGGATATTTAAGGTGTAATGAAGTGGGGGTTCTTGTCAACAGAGCAGCCCTAAACTTTGGGGTGCCTGTGTCTTGCTGATTTTTAGTTTTCCCAATTTATACGCCCATGAGTGGAAGTGCCCTATGCTGTCAAAGCTGTGTTTTTTTAGATGTTTCAGAACACACCGTACACTTCTCCAGAGTGGCTGTTGGCAATTTACATCCCACCCATCAGCATAGCAAGGCTCCCATTTCTCCATGGCCGGTCCTGCATTTCTGGTTTGGACACTTTTTTCCGCATGGCCCTTTTGCCCGCTGGGAAGCGAGACTTCTTTGGAGCGCTGATTGGCCTTTCCAGGTTGCTTGGTTGGCCAAAAAGGGCGTATGCGTTTTTTCCTGAATATATTCAGGAAAAAACGTATACGCCCTTTTTGGCCAAGGGCATCATTGTCCACGTTTTGCCGCTTTTCAGGTGCTTTCAAGGCGATTCGAATGTACCTCCTGAAATCTGTTTCCTGCAATTCTGCCTTGCTTTCAAAGCCTCTTCGTTGCCTTCCCTTAATATATTTGTGGACGAGAGGTATCATTTAAAACTCTGCAGGTTTGTGAATTGCAGTGCCCCTGAGCTCCATTTTTCAACTCTCTTTTTTGGGAGCTGGCCGCAAAAGCGCAGGATTGCTTCAGGCCCTCTTCTGGTTCTGGGGGGCAGGCTGAGCTTGTGCTTAATTCTTCTTCCTGATGGGAAAATAGAGTGACCTGTGCCTGTCCCAACACCTAGAGCTAGTCTCTCATTGGTTCCCCCTCTTCCCGTTCATCCTCAGGACAAATTGCAACCTGTACGGAACAGGAGGTTAAAGGTGCTGATTCTCCAAGGAGGGAGATGGCTAGTAAATCGGCTGGAATGGCGAACCCGAGCAAAGGAGATGAGAAATGAGGTGCGTTTTAGAAACCTTTCCCGATCACACGGTGTACCATCTTCTGGGTTTCTCATGCCTGTTTTCGACGTAGGAAGATGCCCTCGAACCTGGAGATTTGGGACCCATGGGATGGGTACCATGCAGTATTACTTGAAAGGGTCTGCGTTGGCTCACCCTACCTCACCGAACCTCTCAGCCCCAAGAGTGTCCACCCTTATGTCTCAATCAGCTGTGGGTCTAGATATGGTCAATCCAGGTTGCATCACAGCCCCTGAACGAATTTTGTAAGAATTTCTCTCTCTTTCACTGTCTTTGTTTCACGGGTTTTGAAAAGTAATTTATTTTTATAATGGGGTTTAGCTGCTTTTCACGGCTGTGTTTATGCCGCTTTACACCCCCTTGACTCACTGACGGAGAGATATCAATACATAGGTTTGAAGATTCTTACTAGTCAGATATATTCTTGTGTGGTGAATAGGGGGTGTTGAGTCCAGTTCACTGAAAAAGGAATAGGTCTTGTCTCTTACATATTGGGTTTATGGAACGGTATCTGAGCTAATTTGAAACCCTTGTTTTATGCATCACCCCACCTCACCTTTCCCGTTCAGCAGCCATAGTGTGTTTCCTAAACGTGTGACTCTGTTCTGTTTTGTAATTCAGTTCAAGTGTAGCGGTTTTTACATTCCCTCTCTAAGTGATATCTTAGGATAAGTGTCTTTTTCTGTGTGACTTATTTCACTTAGAATCGTCGTACCTAAATCCACTCATCGTGCTGCTACTAGCCTTATGACGTTGATTTCATGGCTGAGTGATATTCCATTGTACATGTGGACCACAACTTCTTTATCCATTTTTCTCTTTCCTAGGATATTTAAGGTGTAATGAAGTGGGGGTTCTTGTCAACAGAGCAGCCCTAAACTTTGGGGTGCCTGTGTCTTGCTGATTTTTAGTTTTCCCAATTTATACGCCCATGAGTGGAAGTGCCCTATGCTCTCCAAGCTGTGTTTTTTAGATGTTTCAGAACACACCGTACACTTCTCCAGAGTGGCTGTTGGCAATTTACATCCCACCCATCAGCATAGCAAGGCTCCCATTTCTCCATGGCCGGTCCTGCATTTCTGGTTTGGACACTTTTTTCCGCATGGCCCTTTTGCCCGCTGGGAAGCGAGACTTCTTTGGAGCGCTGATTGGCCTTTCCAGGTTGCTTGGTTGGCCAAAAAGGGCGTATGCGTTTTTTCCTGAATATATTCAGGAAAAAACGTATACGCCCTTTTTGGCCAAGGGCATCATTGTCCACGTTTTGCCGCTTTTCAGGTGCTTTCAAGGCGATTCGAATCTACCTCCTGAAATCTGTTTCCTGCAATTCTGCCTTGCTTTCAAAGCCTCTTCGTTGCCTTCCCTTAATATATTTGTGGACGAGAGGTATCATTTAAAACTCTGCAGGTTTGTGAATTGCAGTGCCCCTGAGCTCCATTTTTCAACTCGCTTTTTTGGGAGCTGGCCGCAAAAGCGCAGGATTGCTTCAGGCCCTCTTCTGGTTCTGGGGGGCAGGCTGAGCTTGTGCTTAATTCTTCTTCCTGATGGGAAAATAGAGTGACCTGTGCCTGTCCCAACACCTAGAGCTAGTCTCTCATTGGTTCCCCCTCTTCCCGTTCATCCTCAGGACAAATTGCAACCTGTACGGAACAGGAGGTTAAAGGTGCTGATTCTCCAAGGAGGGAGATGGCTAGTAAATCGGCTGGAATGGCGAACCCGAGCAAAGGAGATGAGAAATGAGGTGCGTTTTAGAAACCTTTCCCGATCACACGTTGTACCATCTTCTGGGTTTCTCATGCCTGTTTTCGACGTAGGAAGATGCCCTCGAACCTGGAGATTTGGGACCCATGGGATGGGTACCATGCAGTATTACTTGAAAGGGTCTGCGTTGGCTCACCCTACCTCACCGAACCTCTCAGCCCCAAGAGTGTCCACCCTTATGTCTCAATCAGCTGTGGGTCTAGATATGGTCAATCCAGGTTGCATCACAGCCCCTGAACGAATTTTGTAAGAATTTCTCTCTCTTTCACTGTCTTTGTTTCACGGGTTTTGAAAAGTAATTTATTTTTATAATGGGGTTTAGCTGCTTTTCACGGCTGTGTTTATGCCGCTTTACACCCCCTTGACTCACTGACGGAGAGATATAAATACATAGGTTTGAAGATTCTTACTAGTCAGATATATTCTTGTGTGGTGAATAGGGGGTGTTGAGTCCAGTTCACTGAAAAAGGAATAGGTCTTGTCTCTTACATATTGGGTTTATGGAACGGTATCTGAGCTAATTTGAAACCCTTGTTTTATGCATCACCCCACCTCACCTTTCCCGTTCAGCAGCCATAGTGTGTTTCCTAAATGTGTGACTCTGTTCTGTTTTGTAATTCAGTTCAAGTGTAGCGGTTTTTACATTCCCTCTCTAAGTGATATCTTATGATAAGTGTCTTTTTCTGTGTGACTTATTTCACTTAGAATCGTCGTACCTAAATCCACTCATCGTGCTGCTACTAGCCTTATGACGTTGATTTCATGGCTGAGTGATATTCCATTGTACATGAGGACCCCAACTTCTTTATCCATTTTTCTCTTTCCTAGGATATTTAAGGTGTAATGAAGTGGGGGTTCTTGTCAACAGAGCAGCCCTAAACTTTGGGGTGCCTGTGTCTTGCTGATTTTTAGTTTTCCCAATTTATACGCCCATGAGTGGAAGTGCCCTATGCTCTCCAAGCTGTGTTTTTTTAGATGTTTCAGAACACACCGTACACTTCTCCAGAGTGGCTGTTGGCAATTTACATCCCACCCATCAGCGTAGCAAGGCTCCCATTTCTCCATGGCCGGTCCTGCATTTCTGGTTTGGACACTTTTTTCCGCATGGCCCTTTTGCCCGCTGGGAAGCCAGACTTCTTTGGAGCGCTGATTGGCGTTTCCAGGTTGCTTGGTTGGCCAAAAAGGGCGTATGCGTTTTTTCCTGAATATATTCAGGAAAAAACGCATATGCCCTTTTTGGCCAAGGGCATCATTGTCCACGTTTTGCCGCTTTTCAGGTGCTTTCAAGGCGATTCGAATCTACCTCCTGAAATCTGTTTCCTGCAATTCTGCCTTGCTTTCAAAGCCTCTTCGTTGCCTTCCCTTAATATATTTGTGGACGAGAGGTATCATTTAAAACTCTGCAGGTTTGTGAATTGCAGTGCCCCTGAGCTCCATTTTTCAACTCGCTTTTTTGGGAGCTGGCCGCAAAAGCGCAGGATTGCTTCAGGCCCTCTTCTGGTTCTGGGGGGCAGGCTGAGCTTGTGCTTAATTCTTCTTCCTGATGGGAAAATAGAGTGACCTGTGCCTGTCCCAACACCTAGAGCTAGTCTCTCATTGGTTCCCCCTCTTCCCGTTCATCCTCAGGACAAATTGCAACCTGTACGGAACAGGAGGTTAAAGGTGCTGATTCTCCAAGGAGGGAGATGGCTAGTAAATCGGCTGGAATGGCGAACCCGAGCAAAGGAGATGAGAAATGAGGTGCGTTTTAGAAACCTTTCCCGATCACACGGTGTACCATCTTCTGGGTTTCTCATGCCTGTTTTCGACGTAGGAAGATGCCCTTGAACCTGGAGATTTGGGACCCATGGGATGGGTACCATGCAGTATTACTTGAAAGGGTCTGCGTTGGCTCACCCTACCTCACCGAACCTCTCAGCCCCAAGAGTGTCCACCCTTATGTCTCAATCAGCTGTGGGTCTAGATATGATCAATCCAGGTTGCATCACAGCCCCTGAACGAATTTTGTAAGAATTTCTCTCTCTTTCACTGTCTTTGTTTCACGGGTTTTGAAAAGTAATTTATTTTTATAATGGGGTTTAGCTGCTTTTCACGGCTGTGTTTATGCCGCTTTACACCCCCTTGACTCACTTACGGAGAGATATCAATACATAGGTTTGAAGATTCTTACTAGTCAGATATATTCTTGTGCGGTGAATAGGGGCTGTTGAGTCCAGTTCACTGAAAAAGGAATAGGTCTTGTCTCTTACATATTGGGTTTATGGAACGGTATCTGAGCTAATTTGAAACCCTTGTTTTATGCATCACCCCACGTCACCTTTCCCGTTCAGCAGCCATAGTGTGTTTCCTAAACGTGTGACTCTGTTCTGTTTTGTAATTCAGTTCAAGTGTAGCGGTTTTTACATTCCCTCTCTAAGTGATATCTTATGATAAGTGTCTTTTTCTGTGTGACTTATTTCACTTAGAATCGTCGTACCTAAATCCACTCATCGTGCTGCTACTAGCCTTATCACGTTGATTTCATGGCTGAGTGATATTCCATTGTACATGTGGACCACAACTTCTTTATCCATTTTTCTCTTTCCTAGGATATTTAAGGTGTAATGAAGTGGGGGTTCTTGTCAACAGAGCAGCCCTAAACTTTGGGGTGCCTGTGTCTTGCTGATTTTTAGTTTTCCCAATTTATACGCCCATGAGTGGAAGTGCCCTATGCTCTCCAAGCTGTGTTTTTTTAGATGTTTCAGAACACACCGTACACTTCTCCAGAGTGGCTGTTGGCAATTTACATCCCACCCATCAGCGTAGCAAGGCTCCCATTTCTCCATGGCCGGTCCTGCATTTCTGGTTTGGACACTTTTTTCCGCATGGCCCTTTTGCCCCCTGGGAAGCCAGACTTCTTTGGAGCGCTGATTGGCGTTTCCAGGTTGCTTGGTTGGCCAAAAAGGGCGTATGCGTTTTTTCCTGAATATATTCAGGAAAAAACGCATACGCCCTTTTTGGCCAAGGGTATCATTGTCCACGTTTTGCCGCTTTTCAGGTGCTTTCAAGGCGATTCGAATCTACCTCCTGAAATCTGTTTCCTGCAATTCTGCCTTGCTTTCAAAGCCTCTTCGTTGCCTTCCCTTAATATATTTGTGGACGAGAGGTATCATTTAAAACTCTGCAGGTTTGTGAATTGCAGTGCCCCTGAGCTCCATTTTTCAACTCGCTTTTTTGGGAGCTGGCCGCAAAAGCGCAGGATTGCTTCAGGCCCTCTTCTGGTTCTGGGGGGCAGGCTGAGCTTGTGCTTAATTCTTCTTCCTGATGGGAAAATAGAGTGACCTGTGCCTGTCCCAACACCTAGAGCTAGTCTCTCATTGGTTCCCCCTCTTCCCGTTCATCCTCAGGACAAATTGCAACCTGTACGGAACAGGAGGTTAAAGGTGCTGATTCTCCAAGGAGGGAGATGGCTAGTAAATCGGCTGGAATGGCGAACCCGAGCAAAGGAGATGAGAAATGAGGTGCGTTTTAGAAACCTTTCCCGATCACACGGTGTACCATCTTCTGGGTTTCTCATGCCTGTTTTCGACGTAGGAAGATGCCCTTGAACCTGGAGATTTGGGACCCATGGGATGGGTACCATGCAGTATTACTTGAAAGGGTCTGCGTTGGCTCACCCTACCTCACCGAACGTCTCATCCCCAAGAGTGTCCACTCTTATGTCTCAATCAGCTGTGGGTCTAGATATGGTCAATCCAGGTTGCATCACAGCCCCTGAACGAATTTTGTAAGAATTTCTCTCTCTTTCACTGTCTTTGTTTCACGGGGTTTGAAAAGTAATTTATTTTTATAATTGGGTTTATCTGCTTTTCACGGCTGTGTTTATGCCGCTTTACACCCCCTTGACTCACTTACGGAGAGATATCAATACATAGGTTTGAAGATTCTTACTAGTCAGATATATTCTTGTGTGGTGAATAGGGGGTGTTGAGTCCAGTTCACTGAAAAAGGAATAGGTCTTGTCTCTTACATATTGGGTTTATGGAACGGTATCTGAGCTAATTTGAAACCCTTGTTTTATGCATCACCCCACCTCACCTTTCCCGTTCAGCAGCCATAGTGTGTTTCCTAAACGTGTGACTCTGTTCTGTTTTGTAATTCAGTTCAAGTGTAGCGGTTTTTACATTCCCTCTCTAAGTGATATCTTATGATAAGTGTCTTTTTCTGTGTGACTTATTTCACTTAGAATCGTCGTACCTAAATCCACTCATCGTGCTGCTACTAGCCTTATCACGTTGATTTCATGGCTGAGTGATATTCCATTGTACATGTGGACCACAAATTCTTTATCCATTTTTCTCTTTCCTAGGATATTTAAGGTGTAATGAAGTGGGGGTTCTTGTCAACAGAGCAGCCCTAAACTTTGGGGTGCCTCTGTCTTGCTGATTTTTAGTTTTCCCAATTTATACGCCCATGAGTGGAAGTGCCCTATGCTCTCCAAGCTGTGTTTTTTAGATGTTTCAGAACACACCGTACACTTCTCCAGAGTGGCTGTTGGCAATTTACATCCCACCCATCAGCATAGCAAGGCTCCCATTTCTCCATGGCCGGTCCTGCATTTCTGGTTTGGACACTTTTTTCCGCATGGCCCTTTTGCCCGCTGGGAAGCCAGACTTCTTTGGAACGCTGATTGGCCTTTCCAGGTTGCTTGGTTGGCCAAAAAGGGCGTATGCGTTTTTTCCTGAATATATTGAGGAAAAAACGCATACGCCCTTTTTGGCCAAGGGTATCATTGTCCACGTTTTGCCGCTTTTCAGGTGCTTTCAAGGCGATTCGAATCTACCTCCTGAAATCTGTTTCCTGCAATTCTGCCTTGCTTTCAAAGCCTCTTCGTTGCCTTCCCTTAATATATTTGTGGACGAGAGGTATCATTTAAAACTCTGCAGGTTTGTGAATTGCAGTGCCCCTGAGCTCCATTTTTCAACTCGCTTTTTTGGGAGCTGGCCGCAAAAGCGCAGGATTGCTTCAGGCCCTCTTCTGGTTCTGGGGGGCAGGCTGAGCTTGTGCTTAATTCTTCTTCCTGATGGGAAAATAGAGTGACCTGTGCCTGTCCCAACACCTAGAGCTAGTCTCTCATTGGTTCCCCCTCTTCCCGTTCATCCTCAGGACAAATTGCAACCTGTACGGAACAGGAGGTTAAAGGTGCTGATTCTCCAAGGAGGGAGATGGCTAGTAAATCGGCTGGAATGGCGAACCCGAGCAAAGGAGATGAGAAATGAGGTGCGTTTTAGAAACCTTTCCCGATCACACGGTGTACCATCTTCTGGGTTTCTCATGCCTGTTTTCGACGTAGGAAGATGCCCTTGAACCTGGAGATTTGGGACCCATGGGATGGGTACCATGCAGTATTACTTGAAAGGGTCTGCGTTGGCTCACCCTACCTCACCGAACCTCTCAGCCCCAAGAGTGTCCACCCTTATGTCTCAATCAGCTGTGGGTCTAGATATGGTCAATCCAGGTTGCATCACAGCCCCTGAACGAATTTTGTAAGAATTTCTCTCTCTTTCACTGTCTTTGTTTCACGGGTTTTGAAAAGTAATTTATTTTTATAATGGGGTTTAGCTGCTTTTCACGGCTGTGTTTATGCCGCTTTCCACCCCTTTGACTCACTTACGGACAGATATCAATACATAGGTTTGAAGATTCTTACTAGTCAGATATATTCTTGTGTGGTGAATAGGGGCTGTTGAGTCCAGTTCACTGAAAAAGGAATAGGTCTTGTCTCTTACATATTGGGTTTATGGAACGGTATCTGAGCTAATTTGAAACCCTTGTTTTATGCATCACCCCACCTCACCTTTCCCGTTCAGCAGCCATAGTGTGTTTCCTAAACGTGTGACTCTGTTCTGTTTTGTAATTCAGTTCAAGTGTAGCGGTTTTTACATTCCCTCTCTAAGTGATATCTTATGATAAGTGTCTTTTTCTGTGTGACTTATTTCACTTAGAATCGTCGTACCTAAATCCACTCATCGTGCTGCTACTAGCCTTATGACGTTGATTTCATGGCTGAGTGATATTCCATTGTACATGAGGACCCCAACTTCTTTATCCATTTTTCTCTTTCCTAGGATATTTAAGGTGTAATGAAGTGGGGGTTCTTGTCAACAGAGCAGCCCTAAACTTTGGGGTGCCTGTGTCTTGCTGATTTTTAGTTTTCCCAATTTATACGCCCATGAGTGGAAGTGCCCTATGCTCTCCAAGCTGTGTTTTTTTAGATGTTTCAGAACACACCGTACACTTCTCCAGAGTGGCTGTTGGCAATTTACATCCCACCCATCAGCGTAGCAAGGCTCCCATTTCTCCATGGCCGGTCCTGCATTTCTGGTTTGGACACTTTTTTCCGCATGGCCCTTTTGCCCGCTGGGAAGCCAGACTTCTTTGGAGCGCTGATTGGCGTTTCCAGGTTGCTTGGTTGGCCAAAAAGGGCGTATGCGTTTTTTCCTGAATATATTCAGGAAAAAACGCATATGCCCTTTTTGGCCAAGGGTATCATTGTCCACGTTTTGCCGCTTTTCAGGTGCTTTCAAGGCGATTCGAATCTACCTCCTGAAATCTGTTTCCTGCAATTCTGCCTTGCTTTCAAAGCCTCTTCGTTGCCTTCCCTTAATATATTTGTGGACGAGAGGTATCATTTAAAACTCTGCAGGTTTGTGAATTGCAGTGCCCCTGAGCTCCATTTTTCAACTCGCTTTTTTGGGAGCTGGCCGCAAAAGCGCAGGATTGCTTCAGGCCCTCTTCTGGTTCTGGGGGGCAGGCTGAGCTTGTGCTTAATTCTTCTTCCTGATGGGAAAATAGAGTGACCTGTGCCTGTCCCAACACCTAGAGCTAGTCTCTCATTGGTTCCCCCTCTTCCCGTTCATCCTCAGGACAAATTGCAACCTGTACGGAACAGGAGGTTAAAGGTGCTGATTCTCCAAGGAGGGAGATGGCTAGTAAATCGGCTGGAATGGCGAACCCGAGCAAAGGAGATGAGAAATGAGGTGCGTTTTAGAAACCTTTCCCGATCACACGGTGTACCATCTTCTGGGTTTCTCATGCCTGTTTTCGACGTAGGAAGATGCCCTTGAACCTGGAGATTTGGGACCCATGGGATGGGTACCATGCAGTATTACTTGAAAGGGTCTGCGTTGGCTCACCCTACCTCACCGAACCTCTCAGCCCCAAGAGTGTCCACCCTTATGTCTCAATCAGCTGTGGGTCTAGATATGATCAATCCAGGTTGCATCACAGCCCCTGAACGAATTTTGTAAGAATTTCTCTCTCTTTCACTGTCTTTGTTTCACGGGTTTTGAAAAGTAATTTATTTTTATAATGGGGTTTAGCTGCTTTTCACGGCTGTGTTTATGCCGCTTTACACCCCCTTGACTCACTTACGGAGAGATATCAATACATAGGTTTGAAGATTCTTACTAGTCAGATATATTCTTGTGCGGTGAATAGGGGCTGTTGAGTCCAGTTCACTGAAAAAGGAATAGGTCTTGTCTCTTACATATTGGGTTTATGGAACGGTATCTGAGCTAATTTGAAACCCTTGTTTTATGCATCACCCCACCTCACCTTTCCCGTTCAGCAGCCATAGTGTGTTTCCTAAACGTGTGACTCTGTTCTGTTTTGTAATTCAGTTCAAGTGTAGCGGTTTTTACATTCCCTCTCTAAGTGATATCTTATGATAAGTGTCTTTTTCTGTGTGACTTATTTCACTTAGAATCGTCGTACCTAAATCCACTCATCGTGCTGCTACTAGCCTTATGACGTTGATTTCATGGCTGAGTGATATTCCATTGTACATGTGGACCACAACTTCTTTATCCATTTTTCTCTTTCCTAGGATATTTAAGGTGTAATGAAGTGGGGGTTCTTGTCAACAGAGCAGCCCTAAACTTTGGGGTGCCTGTGTCTTGCTGATTTTTAGTTTTCCCAATTTATACGCCCATGAGTGGAAGTGCCCTATGCTCTCCAAGCTGTGTTTTTTTAGATGTTTCAGAACACACCGTACACTTCTCCAGAGTGGCTGTTGGCAATTTACATCCCACCCATCAGCGTAGCAAGGCTCCCATTTCTCCATGGCCGGTCCTGCATTTCTGGTTTGGACACTTTTTTCCGCATGGCCCTTTTGCCCCCTGGTAAGCCAGACTTCTTTGGAGCGCTGATTGGCGTTTCCAGGTTGCTTGGTTGGCCAAAAAGGGCGTATGCGTTTTTTCCTGAATATATTCAGGAAAAAACGCATACGCCCTTTTTGGCCAAGGGTTTCATTGTCCACGTTTTGCCGCTTTTCAGGTGCTTTCAAGGCGATTCGAATCTACCTCCTGAAATCTGTTTCCTGCAATTCTGCCTTGCTTTCAAAGCCTCTTCGTTGCCTTCCCTTAATATATTTGTGGACGAGAGGTATCATTTAAAACTCTGCAGGTTTGTGAATTGCAGTGCCCCTGAGCTCCATTTTTCAACTCGCTTTTTTGGGAGCTGGCCGCAAAAGCGCAGGATTGCTTCAGGCCCTCTTCTGGTTCTGGGGGGCAGGCTGAGCTTGTGCTTAATTCTTCTTCCTGATGGGAAAATAGAGTGACCTGTGCCTGTCCCAACACCTAGAGCTAGTCTCTCATTGGTTCCCCCTCTTCCCGTTCATCCTCAGGACAAATTGCAACCTGTACGGAACAGGAGGTTAAAGGTGCTGATTCTCCAAGGAGGGAGATGGCTAGTAAATCGGCTGGAATGGCGAACCCGAGCAAAGGAGATGAGAAATGAGGTGCGTTTTAGAAACCTTTCCCGATCACACGGTGTACCATCTTCTGGGTTTCTCATGCCTGTTTTCGACGTAGGAAGATGCCCTTGAACCTGGAGATTTGGGACCCATGGGATGGGTACCATGCAGTATTACTTGAAAGGGTCTGCGTTGGCTCACCCTACCTCACCGAACCTCTCAGCCCCAAGAGTGTCCACCCTTATGTCTCAATCAGCTGTGGGTCTAGATATGGTCAATCCAGGTTGCATCACAGCCCCTGAACGAATTTTGTAAGAATTTCTCTCTCTTTCACTGTCTTTGTTTCACGGGTTTTGAAAAGTAATTTATTTTTATAATGGGGTTTAGCTGCTTTTCACGGCTGTGTTTATGCCGCTTTACACCCCCTTGACTCACTGACGGAGAGATATCAATACATAGGTTTGAAGATTCTTACTAGTCAGATATATTCTTGTGTGGTGAATAGGGGGTGTTGAGTCCAGTTCACTGAAAAAGGAATAGGTCTTGTCTCTTACATATTGGGTTTATGGAACGGTATCTGAGCTAATTTGAAACCCTAGTTTTATGCATCACCCCACCTCACCTTTCCCGTTCAGCAGCCATAGTGTGTTTCCTAAACGTGTGACTCTGTTCTGTTTTGTAATTCAGTTCAAGTGTAGCGGTTTTTACATTCCCTCTCTAAGTGATATCTTATGATAAGTGTCTTTTTCTGTGTGACTTATTTCACTTAGAATCGTCGTACCTAAATCCACTCATCGTGCTGCTACTAGCCTTATGACGTTGATTTCATGGCTGAGTGATATTCCATTGTACATGTGGACCACAACTTCTTTATCCATTTTTCTCTTTCCTAGGATATTTAAGGTGTAATGAAGTGGGGGTTCTTGTCAACAGAGCAGCCCTAAACTTTGGGGTGCCTGTGTCTTGCTGATTTTTAGTTTTCCCAATTTATACGCCCATGAGTGGAAGTGCCCTATGCTCTCCAAGCTGTGTTTTTTTAGATGTTTCAGAACACACCGTACACTTCTCCAGAGTGGCTGTTGGCAATTTACATCCCACCCATCAGCGTAGCAAGGCTCCCATTTCTCCATGGCCGGTCCTGCATTTCTGGTTTGGACACTTTTTTCCGCATGGCCCTTTTGCCCCCTGGGAAGCCAGACTTCTTTGGAGCGCTGATTGGCGTTTCCAGGTTGCTTGGTTGGCCAAAAAGGGCGTATGCGTTTTTTCCTGAATATATTGAGGAAAAAACGCATACGCCCTTTTTGGCCAAGGGTATCATTGTCCACGTTTTGCCGCTTTTCAGGTGCTTTCAAGGCGATTCGAATCTACCTCCTGAAATCTGTTTCCTGCAATTCTGCCTTGCTTTCAAAGCCTCTTCGTTGCCTTCCCTTAATATATTTGTGGACGAGAGGTATCATTTAAAACTCTACAGGTTTGTGAATTGCAGTGGCCCTGAGCTCCATTTTTCAACTCGCTTTTTTGGGAGCTGGCCGCAAAAGCGCAGGATTGCTTCAGGCCCTCTTCTGGTTCTGGGGGGCAGGCTGAGCTTGTGCTTAATTCTTCTTCCTGATGGGAAAATAGAGTGACCTGTGCCTGTCTCAACCACTAGAGCTAGTCTCTCATTGGTTCCCCCTCTTCCCGTTCATCCTCAGGACAAATTGCAACCTGTACGGAACAGGAGGTTAAAGGTGCTGATTCTCCAAGGAGGGAGATGGCTAGTAAATCGGCTGGAATGGCGAACCCGAGCAAAGGAGATGAGAAATGAGGTGCGTTTTAGAAACCTTTCCCGATCACACGGTGTACCATCTTCTGGGTTTCTCATGCCTGTTTTCGACGTAGGAAGATGCCCTTGAACCTGGAGATTTGGGACCCATGGGATGGGTACCATGCAGTATTACTTGAAAGGGTCTGCGTTGGCTCACGCAACCTCACCAAAACTCTCAGCCCCAAGAGTGTCCACCCTTATGTCTCAATCAGCTGTGGGTCTAGATATGGTCAATCCAGGTTGCATCACAGCCCCTGAACGAATTTTGTAAGAATTTCTCTCTCTTTCACTGTCTTTGTTTCACGGGTTTTGAAAAGTAATTTATTTTTATAATGGGGTTTAGCTGCTTTTCACGGCTGTGTTTATGCCGCTTTCCACCCCTTTGACTCACTTACGGACAGATATCAATACGTAGGTTTGAAGATTCTTACTAGTCAGATATATTCTTGTGCGGTGAATAGGGGCTGTTGAGTCCAGTTCACTGAAAAAGGAATAGGTCTTGTCTCTTACATATTGGGTTTATGGAACGGTATCTGAGCTAATTTGAAACCCTTGTTTTATGCATCACCCCACCTCACCTTTCCCGTTCAGCAGCCATAGTGTGTTTCCTAAACGTGTGACTCTGTTCTGTTTTGTAATTCAGTTCAAGTGTAGCGGTTTTTACATTCCCTCTCTAAGTGATATCTTATGATAAGTGTCTTTTTCTGTGTGACTTATTTCACTTAGAATCGTCGTACCTAAATCCACTCATCGTGCTGCTACTAGCCTTATGACGTTGATTTCATGGCTGAGTGATATTCCATTGTACATGAGGACCCCAACTTCTTCATCCATTTTTCTCTTTCCTAGGATATTTAAGGTGTAATGAAGTGGGGGTTCTTGTCAACAGAGCAGCCCTAAACTTTGGGGTGCCTGTGTCTTGCTGATTTTTAGTTTTCCCAATTTATACGCCCATGAGTGGAAGTGCCCTATGCTCTCCAAGCTGTGTTTTTTTAGATGTTTCAGAACACACCGTACACTTCTCCAGAGTGGCTGTTGGCAATTTACATCCCACCCATCAGCGTAGCAAGGCTCCCATTTCTCCATGGCCGGTCCTGCATTTCTGGTTTGGACACTTTTTTCCGCATGGCCCTTTTGCCCGCTGGGAAGCCAGACTTCTTTGGAGCGCTGATTGGCGTTTCCAGGTTGCTTGGTTGGCCAAAAAGGGCGTATGCGTTTTTTCCTGAATATATTCAGGAAAAAACGCATATGCCCTTTTTGGCCAAGGGCATCATTGTCCACGTTTTGCCGCTTTTCAGGTGCTTTCAAGGCGATTCGAATCTACCTCCTGAAATCTGTTTCCTGCAATTCTGCCTTGCTTTCAAAGCCTCTTCGTTGCCTTCCCTTAATATATTTGTGGACGAGAGGTATCATTTAAAACTCTGCAGGTTTGTGAATTGCAGTGGCCCTGAGCTCCATTTTTCAACTCGCTTTTTTGGGAGCTGGCCGCAAAAGCGCAGGATTGCTTCAGGCCCTCTTCTGGTTCTGGGGGGCAGGCTGAGCTTGTGCTTAATTCTTCTTCCTGATGGGAAAATAGAGTGACCTGTGCCTGTCCCAACACCTAGAGCTAGTCTCTCATTGGTTCCCCCTCTTCCCCTTCATCCTCAGGACAAATTGCAACCTGTACGGAACAGGAGGTTAAAGGTGCTGATTCTCCAAGGAGGGAGATGGCTAGTAAATCGGCTGGAATGGCGAACCCGAGCAAAGGAGATGAGAAATGAGGTGCGTTTTAGAAACCTTTCCCGATCACACGGTATACCATCTTCTGGGTTTCTCATGCCTGTTTTCGACGTAGGAAGATGCCCTTGAACCTGGAGATTTGGGACCCATGGGATGGGTACCATGCAGTATTACTTGAAAGGGTCTGCGTTGGCTCACCCTACCTCACCGAACCTCTCAGCCCCAAGAGTGTCCACCCTTATGTCTCAATCAGCTGTGGGTCTAGATATGGTCAATCCAGGTTGCATCACAGCCCCTGAACGAATTTTGTAAGAATTTCTCTCTCTTTCACTGTCTTTGTTTCACGGGTTTTGAAAAGTAATTTATTTTTATAATGGGGTTTAGCTGCTTTTCACGGCTGTGTTTATGCCGCTTTACACCCCCTTGACTCACTTACGGAGAGATATCAATACATAGGTTTGAAGATTCTTACTAGTCAGATATATTCTTGTGCGGTGAATAGGGGGTGTTGAGTCCAGTTCACTGAAAAAGGAATAGGTCTTGTCTCTTACATATTGGGTTTATGGAACGGTATCTGAGCTAATTTGAAACCCTTGTTTTATGCATCACCCCACCTCACCTTTATCGTTCAGCAGCCATAGTGTGTTTTCTAAACGTGTGACTCTGTTCTGTTTTGTAATTCAGTTCAAGTGTAGCGGTTTTTACATTCCCTCTCTAAGTGATATCTTATGATAAGTGTCTTTTTCTGTGTGACTTATTTCACTTAGAATCGTCGTACCTAAATCCACTCATCGTGCTGCTACTAGCCTTATGACGTTGATTTCATGGCTGAGTGATATTCCATTGTACATGAGGAACCCAACTTCTTTATCCATTTTTCTCTTTCCTAGGATATTTAAGGTGTAATGAAGTGGGGGTTCTTGTCAACAGAGCAGCCCTAAACTTTGGGGTGCCTGTGTCTTGCTGATTTTTAGTTTTCCCAATTTATACGCCCATGAGTGGAAGTGCCCTATGCTGTCAAAGCTGTGTTTTTTTAGATGTTTCAGAACACACCGTACACTTCTCCAGAGTGGCTGTTGGCAATTTCCATCCCACCCATCAGCATAGCAAGGCTCCCATTTCTCCATGGCCGGTCCTGCATTTCTGGTTTGGACACTTTTTTCCGCATGGCCCTTTTGCCCGCTGGGAAGCGAGACTTCTTTGGAGCGCTGATTGGCCTTTCCAGGTTGCTTGGTTGGCCAAAAAGGGCGTATGCGTTTTTTCCTGAATATATTCAGGAAAAAACGTATACGCCCTTTTTGGCCAAGGGCATCATTGTCCACGTTTTGCCGCTTTTCAGGTGCTTTCAAGGCGATTCGAATCTACCTCCTGAAATCTGTTTCCTGCAATTCTGCCTTGCTTTCAAAGCCTCTTCGTTGCCTTCCCTTAATATATTTGTGGACGAGAGGTATCATTTAAAACTCTGCAGGTTTGTGAATTGCAGTGCCCCTGAGCTCCATTTTTCAACTCGCTTTTTTGGGAGCTGGCCGCAAAAGCGCAGGATTGCTTCAGGCCCTCTTCTGGTTCTGGGGGGCAGGCTGAGCTTGTGCTTAATTCTTCTTCCTGATGGGAAAATAGAGTGACCTGTGCCTGTCCCAACACCTAGAGCTAGTCTCTCATTGGTTCCCCCTCTTCCCGTTCATCCTCAGGACAAATTGCAACCTGTACGGAACAGGAGGTTAAAGGTGCTGATTCTCCAAGGAGGGAGATGGCTAGTAAATCGGCTGGAATGGCGAACCCGAGCAAAGGAGATGAGAAATGAGGTGCGTTTTAGAAACCTTTCCCGATCACACGGTGTACCATCTTCTGGGTTTCTCATGCCTGTTTTCGACGTAGGAAGATGCCCTTGAACCTGGAGATTTGGGACCCATGGGATGGGTACCATGCAGTATTACTTGAAAGGGTCTGCGTTGGCTCACCCTACCTCACCGAACCTCTCAGCCCCAAGAGTGTCCACCCTTATGTCTCAATCAGCTGTGGGTCTAGATATGGTCAATCCAGGTTGCATCACAGCCCCTGAACGAATTTTGTAAGAATTTCTCTCTCTTTCACTGTCTTTGTTTCACGGGTTTTGAAAAGTAATTTATTTTTATAATGGGGTTTAGCTGCTTTTCACGGCTGTGTTTATGCCGCTTTACACCCCCTTGACTCACTGACGGAGAGATATCAATACATAGGTTTGAAGATTCTTACTAGTCAGATATATTCTTGTGTGGTGAATAGGGGGTGTTGAGTCCAGTTCACTGAAAAAGGAATAGGTCTTGTCTCTTACATATTGGGTTTATGGAACGGTATCTGAGCTAATTTGAAACCCTAGTTTTATGCATCACCCCACCTCACCTTTCCCGTTCAGCAGCCATAGTGTGTTTCCTAAACGTGTGACTCTGTTCTGTTTTGTAATTCAGTTCAAGTGTAGCGGTTTTTACATTCCCTCTCTAAGTGATATCTTATGATAAGTGTCTTTTTCTGTGTGACTTATTTCACTTAGAATCGTCGTACCTAAATCCACTCATCGTGCTGCTACTAGCCTTATGACGTTGATTTCATGGCTGAGTGATATTCCATTGTACATGTGGACCACAACTTCTTTATCCATTTTTCTCTTTCCTAGGATATTTAAGGTGTAATGAAGTGGGGGTTCTTGTCAACAGAGCAGCCCTAAACTTTGGGGTGCCTGTGTCTTGCTGATTTTTAGTTTTCCCAATTTATACGCCCATGAGTGGAAGTGCCCTATGCTCTCCAAGCTGTGTTTTTTAGATGTTTCAGAACACACCGTACACTTCTCCAGAGTGGCTGTTGGCAATTTACATCCCACCCATCAGCATAGCAAGGCTCCCATTTCTCCATGGCCGGTCCTGCATTTCTGGTTTGGACACTTTTTTCCGCATGGCCCTTTTGCCCGCTGGGAAGCGAGACTTCTTTGGAGCGCTGATTGGCCTTTCCAGGTTGCTTGGTTGGCCAAAAAGGGCGTATGCGTTTTTTCCTGAATATATTCAGGAAAAAACGTATACGCCCTTTTTGGCCAAGGGCATCATTGTCCACGTTTTGCCGCTTTTCAGGTGCTTTCAAGGCGATTCGAATCTACCTCCTGAAATCTGTTTCCTGCAATTCTGCCTTGCTTTCAAAGCCTCTTCGTTGCCTTCCCTTAATATATTTGTGGACGAGAGGTATCATTTAAAACTCTGCAGGTTTGTGAATTGCAGTGCCCCTGAGCTCCATTTTTCAACTCGCTTTTTTGGGAGCTGGCCGCAAAAGCGCAGGATTGCTTCAGGCCCTCTTCTGGTTCTGGGGGGCAGGCTGAGCTTGTGCTTAATTCTTCTTCCTGATGGGAAAATAGAGTGACCTGTGCCTGTCCCAACACCTAGAGCTAGTCTCTCATTGGTTCCCCCTCTTCCCCTTCATCCTCAGGACAAATTGCAACCTGTATGGAACAGGAGGTTAAAGGTGCTGATTCTCCAAGGAGGGAGATGGCTAGTAAATCGGCTGGAATGGCGAACCCGAGCAAAGGAGATGAGAAATGAGGTGCGTTTTAGAAACCTTTCCCGATCACACGGTGTACCATCTTCTGGGTTTCTCATGCCTGTTTTCGACGTAGGAAGATGCCCTTGAACCTGGAGATTTGGGACCCATGGGATGGGTACCATGCAGTATTACTTGAAAGGGTCTGCGTTGGCTCACCCTACCTCACCGAACCTCTCAGCCCCAAGAGTGTCCACCCTTATGTCTCAATCAGCTGTGGGTCTAGATATGGTCAATCCAGGTTGCATCACAGCCCCTGAACGAATTTTGTAAGAATTTCTCTCTCTTTCACTGTCTTTGTTTCACGGGTTTTGAAAAGTAATTTATTTTTATAATGGGGTTTAGCTGCTTTTCACGGCTGTGTTTATGCCGCTTTACACCCCCTTGACTCACTGACGGAGAGATATCAATACATAGGTTTGAAGATTCTTACTAGTCAGATATATTCTTGTGTGGTGAATAGGGGGTGTTGAGTCCAGTTCACTGAAAAAGGAATAGGTCTTGTCTCTTACATATTGGGTTTATGGAACGGTATCTGAGCTAATTTGAAACCCTTGTTTTATGCATCACCCCACCTCACCTTTCCCGTTCAGCAGCCATAGTGTGTTTCCTAAACGTGTGACTCTGTTCTGTTTTGTAATTCAGTTCAAGTGTAGCGGTTTTTACATTCCCTCTCTAAGTGATATCTTATGATAAGTGTCTTTTTCTGTGTGACTTATTTCACTTAGAATCGTCGTACCTAAATCCACTCATCGTGCTGCTACTAGCCTTATGACGTTGATTTCATGGCTGAGTGATATTCCATTGTACATGTGGACCACAACTTCTTTATCCATTTTTCTCTTTCCTAGGATATTTAAGGTGTAATGAAGTGGGGGTTCTTGTCAACAGAGCAGCCCTAAACTTTGGGGTGCCTGTGTCTTGCTGATTTTTAGTTTTCCCAATTTATACGCCCATGAGTGGAAGTGCCCTATGCTCTCCAAGCTGTGTTTTTTAGATGTTACAGAACACACCGTACACTTCTCCAGAGTGGCTGTTGGCAATTTACATCCCACCCATCAGCGTAGCAAGGCTCCCATTTCTCCATGGCCGGTCCTGCATTTCTGGTTTGGACACTTTTTTCCGCATGGCCCTTTTGCCCGCTGGGAAGCGAGACTTCTTTGGAGCGCTGATTGGCCTTTCCAGGTTGCTTGGTTGGCCAAAAAGGGCGTATGCGTTTTTTCCTGAATATATTCAGGAAAAAACGTATACGCCCTTTTTGGCCAAGGGCATCATTGTCCACGTTTTGCCGCTTTTCAGGTGCTTTCAAGGCGATTCGAATCTACCTCCTGAAATCTGTTTCCTGCAATTCTGCCTTGCTTTCAAAGCCTCTTCGTTGCCTTCCCTTAATATATTTGTGGACGAGAGGTATCATTTAAAACTCTGCAGGTTTGTGAATTGCAGTGCCCCTGAGCTCCATTTTTCAACTCGCTTTTTTGGGAGCTGGCCGCAAAAGCGCAGGATTGCTTCAGGCCCTCTTCTGGTTCTGGGGGGCAGGCTGAGCTTGTGCTTAATTCTTCTTCCTGATGGGAAAATAGAGTGACCTGTGCCTGTCCCAACACCTAGAGCTAGTCTCTCATTGGTTCCCCCTCTTCCCGTTCATCCTCAGGACAAATTGCAACCTGTACGGAACAGGAGGTTAAAGGTGCTGATTCTCCAAGGAGGGAGATGGCTAGTAAATCGGCTGGAATGGTGAACCCGAGCAAAGGAGATGAGAAATGAGGTGCGTTTTAGAAACCTTTCCCGATCACATGGTGTACCATCTTCTGGGTTTCTCATGCCTGTTTTCGACGTAGGAAGATGCCCTCGAACCTGGAGATTTGGGACCCATGGGATGGGTACCATGCAGTATTACTTGAAAGGGTCTGCGTTGGCTCACCCTACCTCACCGAACCTCTCAGCCCCAAGAGTGTCCACCCTTATGTCTCAATCAGCTGTGGGTCTAGATATGGTCAATCCAGGTTGCATCACAGCCCCTGAACGAATTTTGTAAGAATTTCTCTCTCTTTCACTGTCTTTGTTTCACGGGTTTTGAAAAGTAATTTATTTTTATAATGGGGTTTAGCTGCTTTTCACGGCTGTGTTTATGCCGCTTTACACCCCCTTGACTCACTGATGGAGAGATATCAATACATAGGTTTGAAGATTCTTACTAGTCAGATATATTCTTGTGTGGTGAATAGGGGGTGTTGAGTCCAGTTCACTGAAAAAGGAATAGGTCTTGTCTCTTACATATTGGGTTTATGGAACGGTATCTGAGCTAATTTGAAACCCTTGTTTTATGCATCACCCCACCTCACCTTTCCCGTTCAGCAGCCATAGTGTGTTTCCTAAACGTGTGACTCTGTTCTGTTTTGTAATTCAGTTCAAGTGTAGCGGTTTTTACATTCCCTCTCTAAGTGATATCTTATGATAAGTGCCTTTTTCTGTGTGACTTATTTCACTTAGAATCGTCGTACCTAAATCCACTCATCGTGCTGCTACTAGCCTTATGACGTTGATTTCATGGCTGAGTGATATTCCATTGTACATGTGGACCACAACTTCTTTATCCATTTTTCTCTTTCCTAGGATATTTAAGGTGTAATGAAGTGGGGGTTCTTGTCAACAGAGCAGCCCTAAACTTTGGGGTGCCTGTGTCTTGCTGATTTTTAGTTTTCCCAATTTATACGCCCATGAGTGGAAGTGCCCTATGCTCTCCAAGCTGTGTTTTTTAGATGTTTCAGAACACACCGTACACTTCTCCAGAGTGGCTGTTGGCAATTTACATCCCACCCATCAGCATAGCAAGGCTCCCATTTCTCCATGGCCGGTCCTGCATTTCTGGTTTGGACACTTTTTTCCGCATGGCCCTTTTGCCCGCTGGGAAGCGAGACTTCTTTGGAGCGCTGATTGGCCTTTCCAGGTTGCTTGGTTGGCCAAAAAGGGCGTATGCGTTTTTTCCTGAATATATTCAGGAAAAAACGTATACGCCCTTTTTGGCCAAGGGCATCATTGTCCACGTTTTGCCGCTTTTCAGGTGCTTTCAAGGCGATTCGAATCTACCTCCTGAAATCTGTTTCCTGCAATTCTGCCTTGCTTTCAAAGCCTCTTCGTTGCCTTCCCTTAATATATTTGTGGACGAGAGGTATCATTTAAAACTCTGCAGGTTTGTGAATTGCAGTGCCCCTGAGCTCCATTTTTCAACTCGCTTTTTTGGGAGCTGGCCGCAAAAGCGCAGGATTGCTTCAGGCCCTCTTCTGGTTCTGGGGGGCAGGCTGAGCTTGTGCTTAATTCTTCTTCCTGATGGGAAAATAGAGTGACCTGTGCCTGTCCCAACACCTAGAGCTAGTCTCTCATTGGTTCCCCCTCTTCCCCTTCATCCTCAGGACAAATTGCAACCTGTATGGAACAGGAGGTTAAAGGTGCTGATTCTCCAAGGAGGGAGATGGCTAGTAAATCGGCTGGAATGGCGAACCCGAGCAAAGGAGATGAGAAATGAGGTGCGTTTTAGAAACCTTTCCCGATCACACGGTGTACCATCTTCTGGGTTTCTCATGCCTGTTTTCGACGTAGGAAGATGCCCTTGAACCTGGAGATTTGGGACCCATGGGATGGGTACCATGCAGTATTACTTGAAAGGGTCTGCGTTGGCTCACCCTACCTCACCGAACCTCTCAGCCCCAAGAGTGTCCACCCTTATGTCTCAATCAGCTGTGGGTCTAGATATGGTCAATCCAGGTTGCATCACAGCCCCTGAACGAATTTTGTAAGAATTTCTCTCTCTTTCACTGTCTTTGTTTCACGGGTTTTGAAAAGTAATTTATTTTTATAATGGGGTTTAGCTGCTTTTCACGGCTGTGTTTATGCCGCTTTACACCCCCTTGACTCACTGACGGAGAGATATCAATACATAGGTTTGAAGATTCTTACTAGTCAGATATATTCTTGTGTGGTGAATAGGGGGTGTTGAGTCCAGTTCACTGAAAAAGGAATAGGTCTTGTCTCTTACATATTGGGTTTATGGAACGGTATCTGAGCTAATTTGAAACCCTTGTTTTATGCATCACCCCACCTCACCTTTCCCGTTCAGCAGCCATAGTGTGTTTCCTAAACGTGTGACTCTGTTCTGTTTTGTAATTCAGTTCAAGTGTAGCGGTTTTTACATTCCCTCTCTAAGTGATATCTTATGATAAGTGTCTTTTTCTGTGTGACTTATTTCACTTAGAATCGTCGTACCTAAATCCACTCATCGTGCTGCTACTAGCCTTATGACGTTGATTTCATGGCTGAGTGATATTCCATTGTACATGTGGACCACAACTTCTTTATCCATTTTTCTCTTTCCTAGGATATTTAAGGTGTAATGAAGTGGGGGTTCTTGTCAACAGAGCAGCCCTAAACTTTGGGGTGCCTGTGTCTTGCTGATTTTTAGTTTTCCCAATTTATACGCCCATGAGTGGAAGTGCCCTATGCTCTCCAAGCTGTGTTTTTTAGATGTTACAGAACACACCGTACACTTCTCCAGAGTGGCTGTTGGCAATTTACATCCCACCCATCAGCGTAGCAAGGCTCCCATTTCTCCATGGCCGGTCCTGCATTTCTGGTTTGGACACTTTTTTCCGCATGGCCCTTTTGCCCGCTGGGAAGCGAGACTTCTTTGGAGCGCTGATTGGCCTTTCCAGGTTGCTTGGTTGGCCAAAAAGGGCGTATGCGTTTTTTCCTGAATATATTCAGGAAAAAACGTATACGCCCTTTTTGGCCAAGGGCATCATTGTCCACGTTTTGCCGCTTTTCAGGTGCTTTCAAGGCGATTCGAATCTACCTCCTGAAATCTGTTTCCTGCAATTCTGCCTTGCTTTCAAAGCCTCTTCGTTGCCTTCCCTTAATATATTTGTGGACGAGAGGTATCATTTAAAACTCTGCAGGTTTGTGAATTGCAGTGCCCCTGAGCTCCATTTTTCAACTCGCTTTTTTGGGAGCTGGCCGCAAAAGCGCAGGATTGCTTCAGGCCCTCTTCTGGTTCTGGGGGGCAGGCTGAGCTTGTGCTTAATTCTTCTTCCTGATGGGAAAATAGAGTGACCTGTGCCTGTCCCAACACCTAGAGCTAGTCTCTCATTGGTTCCCCCTCTTCCCGTTCATCCTCAGGACAAATTGCAACCTGTACGGAACAGGAGGTTAAAGGTGCTGATTCTCCAAGGAGGGAGATGGCTAGTAAATCGGCTGGAATGGTGAACCCGAGCAAAGGAGATGAGAAATGAGGTGCGTTTTAGAAACCTTTCCCGATCACATGGTGTACCATCTTCTGGGTTTCTCATGCCTGTTTTCGACGTAGGAAGATGCCCTCGAACCTGGAGATTTGGGACCCATGGGATGGGTACCATGCAGTATTACTTGAAAGGGTCTGCGTTGGCTCACCCTACCTCACCGAACCTCTCAGCCCCAAGAGTGTCCACCCTTATGTCTCAATCAGCTGTGGGTCTAGATATGGTCAATCCAGGTTGCATCACAGCCCCTGAACGAATTTTGTAAGAATTTCTCTCTCTTTCACTGTCTTTGTTTCACGGGTTTTGAAAAGTAATTTATTTTTATAATGGGGTTTAGCTGCTTTTCACGGCTGTGTTTATGCCGCTTTACACCCCCTTGACTCACTGATGGAGAGATATCAATACATAGGTTTGAAGATTCTTACTAGTCAGATATATTCTTGTGTGGTGAATAGGGGGTGTTGAGTCCAGTTCACTGAAAAAGGAATAGGTCTTGTCTCTTACATATTGGGTTTATGGAACGGTATCTGAGCTAATTTGAAACCCTTGTTTTATGCATCACCCCACCTCACCTTTCCCGTTCAGCAGCCATAGTGTGTTTCCTAAACGTGTGACTCTGTTCTGTTTTGTAATTCAGTTCAAGTGTAGCGGTTTTTACATTCCCTCTCTAAGTGATATCTTATGATAAGTGCCTTTTTCTGTGTGACTTATTTCACTTAGAATCGTCGTACCTAAATCCACTCATCGTGCTGCTACTAGCCTTATGACGTTGATTTCATGGCTGAGTGATATTCCATTGTACATGTGGACCACAACTTCTTTATCCATTTTTCTCTTTCCTAGGATATTTAAGGTGTAATGAAGTGGGGGTTCTTGTCAACAGAGCAGCCCTAAACTTTGGGGTGCCTGTGTCTTGCTGATTTTTAGTTTTCCCAATTTATACGCCCATGAGTGGAAGTGCCCTATGCTCTCCAAGCTGTGTTTTTTAGATGTTTCAGAACACACCGTACACTTCTCCAGAGTGGCTGTTGGCAATTTACATCCCACCCATCAGCATAGCAAGGCTCCCATTTCTCCATGGCCGGTCCTGCATTTCTGGTTTGGACACTTTTTTCCGCATGGCCCTTTTGCCCGCTGGGAAGCCAGACTTCTTTGGAGCGCTGATTGGCCTTTCCAGGTTGCTTGGTTGGCCAAAAAGGGCGTATGCGTTTTTTCCTGAATATATTCAGGAAAAAACGTATACGCCCTTTTTGGCCAAGGGCATCATTGTCCACGTTTTGCCGCTTTTCAGGTGCTTTCAAGGCGATTCGAATCTACCTCCTGAAATCTGTTTCCTGCAATTCTGCCTTGCTTTCAAAGCTTCTTCGTTGCCTTCCCTTAATATATTTGTGGACGAGAGGTATCATTTAAAACTCTGCAGGTTTGTGAATTGCAGTGCCCCTGAGCTCCATTTTTCAACTCGCTTTTTTGGGAGCTGGCCGCAAAAGCGCAGGATTGCTTCAGGCCCTCTTCTGGTTCTGGGGGGCAGGCTGAGCTTGTGCTTAATTCTTCTTCCTGATGGGAAAATAGAGTGACCTGTGCCTGTCCCAACACCTAGAGCTAGTCTCTCATTGGTTCCCCCTCTTCCCGTTCATCCTCAGGACAAATTGCAACCTGTACGGAACAGGAGGTTAAAGGTGCTGATTCTCCAAGGAGGGAGATGGCTAGTAAATCGGCTGGAATGGCGAACCCGAGCAAAGGAGATGAGAAATGAGGTGCGTTTTAGAAACCTTTCCCGATCACACGGTGTACCATCTTCTGGGTTTCTCATGCCTGTTTTCGATGTAGGAAGATGCCCTTGAACCTGGAGATTTGGGACCCATGGGATGGGTACCATGCAGTATTACTTGAAAGCGTCTGCGTTGGCTCACCCAACCTCACCGAACCTCTCAGCCCCAAGAGTGTCCACCCTTATGTCTCAATCAGCTGTGGGTCTAGATATGGTCAATCCAGGTTGCATCACAGCCCCTGAACGAATTTTGTAAGAATTTCTCTCTCTTTCACTGTCTTTGTTTCACGGGTTTTGAAAAGTAATTTATTTTTATAATGGGGTTTAGCTGCTTTTCACGGCTGTGTTTATGCCGCTTTACACCCCCTTGACTCACTTACGGAGAGATATCAATACATAGGTTTGAAGATTCTTACTAGTCAGATATATTTTTGTGTGGTGAATAGGGGGTGTTGAGTCCAGTTCACTGAAAAAGGAATAGGTCTTGTCTCTTACATATTGGGTTTATGGAACGGTATCGGAGCTAATTTGAAACCCTTTTTTTATGCATCACCCCACCTCACCTTTCCCGTTCAGCAGCCATAGTGTGTTTCCTAAACGTGTGACTCTGTTCTGTTTTGTAATTCAGTTCAAGTGTAGCGGTTTTTACATTCCCTCTCTAAGTGATATCTTATGATAAGTGCCTTTTTCTGTGTGACTTATTTCACTTAGAATCGTCGTACCTAAATCCACTCATCGTGCTGCTACTAGCCTTATGACGTTGATTTCATGGCTGAGTGATATTCCATTGTACATGTGGACCACAACTTCTTTATCCATTTTTCTCTTTCCTAGGATATTTAAGGTGTAATGAAGTGGGGGTTCTTGTCAACAGAGCAGCCCTAAACTTTGGGGTGCCTGTGTCTTGCTGATTTTTAGTTTTCCCAATTTATACGCCCATGAGTGGAAGTGCCCTATGCTCTCCAAGCTGTGTTTTTTAGATGTTTCAGAACACACCGTACACTTCTCCAGAGTGGCTGTTGGCAATTTACATCCCACCCATCAGCATAGCAAGGCTCCCATTTCTCCATGGCCGGTCCTGCATTTCTGGTTTGGACACTTTTTTCCGCATGGCCCTTTTGCCCGCTGGGAAGCCAGACTTCTTTGGAGCGCTGATTGGCCTTTCCAGGTTGCTTGGTTGGCCAAAAAGGGCGTATGCGTTTTTTCCTGAATATATTCAGGAAAAAACGTATACGCCCTTTTTGGCCAAGGGCATCATTGTCCACGTTTTGCCGCTTTTCAGGTGCTTTTAAGGCGATTCGAATCTACCTCCTGAAATCTGTTTCCTGCAATTCTGCCTTGCTTTCAAAGCCTCTTCGTTGCCTTCCCTTAATATATTTGTGGACGAGAGGTATCATTTAAAACTCTGCAGGTTTGTGAATTGCAGTGCCCCTGAGCTCCATTTTTCAACTCGCTTTTTTGGGAGCTGGCCGCAAAAGCGCAGGATTGCTTCAGGCCCTCTTCTGGTTCTGGGGGGCAGGCTGAGCTTGTGCTTAATTCTTCTTCCTGATGGGAAAATAGAGTGACCTGTGCCTGTCCCAACACCTAGAGCTAGTCTCTCATTGGTTCCCCCTCTTCCCGTTCATCCTCAGGACAAATTGCAACCTGTACGGAACAGGAGGTTAAAGGTGCTGATTCTCCAAGGAGGGAGATGGCTAGTAAATCGGCTGGAATGGCGAACCCGAGCAAAGGAGATGAGAAATGAGGTGCGTTTTAGAAACCTTTCCCGATCACACGGTGTACCATCTTCTGGGTTTCTCATGCCTGTTTTCGACGTAGGAAGATGCCCTCGAACCTGGAGATTTGGGACCCATGGGATGGGTACCATGCAGTATTACTTGAAAGGGTCTGCGTTGGCTCACCCTACCTCACCGAACCTCTCAGCCCCAAGAGTGTCCACCCTTATGTCTCAATCAGCTGTGGGTCTAGATATGGTCAATCCAGGTTGCATCACAGCCCCTGAACGAATTTTGTAAGAATTTCTCTCTCTTTCACTGTCTTTGTTTCACGGGTTTTGAAAAGTAATTTATTTTTATAATGGGGTTTAGCTGCTTTTCACGGCTGTGTTTATGCCGCTTTACACCCCCTTGACTCACTGACGGAGAGATATCAATACATAGGTTTGAAGATTCTTACTAGTCAGATATATTCTTGTGTGGTGAATAGGGGGTGTTGAGTCCAGTTCACTGAAAAAGGAATAGGTCTTGTCTCTTACATATTGGGTTTATGGAACGGTATCTGAGCTAATTTGAAACCCTTGTTTTATGCATCACCCCACCTCACCTTTCCCGTTCAGCAGCCATAGTGTGTTTCCTAAACGTGTGACTCTGTTCTGTTTTGTAATTCAGTTCAAGTGTAGCGGTTTTTACATTCCCTCTCTAAGTGATATCTTAGGATAAGTGTCTTTTTCTGTGTGACTTATTTCACTTAGAATCGTCGTACCTAAATCCACTCATCGTGCTGCTACTAGCCTTATGACGTTGATTTCATGGCTGAGTGATATTCCATTGTACATGTGGACCACAACTTCTTTATCCATTTTTCTCTTTCCTAGGATATTTAAGGTGTAATGAAGTGGGGGTTCTTGTCAACAGAGCAGCCCTAAACTTTGGGGTGCCTGTGTCTTGCTGATTTTTAGTTTTCCCAATTTATACGCCCATGAGTCGAAGTGCCCTATGCTCTCCAAGCTGTGTTTTTTAGATGTTTCAGAACACACCGTACACTTCTCCAGAGTGGCTGTTGGCAATTTACATCCCACCCATCAGCATAGCAAGGCTCCCATTTCTCCATGGCCGGTCCTGCATTTCTGGTTTGGACACTTTTTTCCGCATGGCCCTTTTGCCCGCTGGGAAGCGAGACTTCTTTGGAGCGCTGATTGGCCTTTCCAGGTTGCTTGGTTGGCCAAAAAGGGCGTATGCGTTTTTTCCTGAATATATTCAGGAAAAAACGTATACGCCCTTTTTGGCCAAGGGCATCATTGTCCACGTTTTGCCGCTTTTCAGGTGCTTTCAAGGCGATTCGAATCTACCTCCTGAAATCTGTTTCCTGCAATTCTGCCTTGCTTTCAAAGCCTCTTCGTTGCCTTCCCTTAATATATTTGTGGACGAGAGGTATCATTTAAAACTCTGCAGGTTTGTGAATTGCAGTGCCCCTGAGCTCCATTTTTCAACTCGCTTTTTTGGGAGCTGGCCGCAAAAGCGCAGGATTGCTTCAGGCCCTCTTCTGGTTCTGGGGGGCAGGCTGAGCTTGTGCTTAATTCTTCTTCCTGATGGGAAAATAGAGTGACCTGTGCCTGTCCCAACACCTAGAGCTAGTCTCTCATTGGTTCCCCCTCTTCCCGTTCATCCTCAGGACAAATTGCAACCTGTACGGAACAGGAGGTTAAAGGTGCTGATTCTCCAAGGAGGGAGATGGCTAGTAAATCGGCTGGAATGGCGAACCCGAGCAAAGGAGATGAGAAATGAGGTGCGTTTTAGAAACCTTTCCCGATCACACGGTGTACCATCTTCTGGGTTTCTCATGCCTGTTTTCGATGTAGGAAGATGCCCTTGAACCTGGAGATTTGGGACCCATGGGATGGGTACCATGCAGTATTACTTGAAAGGGTCTGCGTTGGCTCACCCAACCTCACCGAACCTCTCAGCCCCAAGAGTGTCCACCCTTATGTCTCAATCAGCTGTGGGTCTAGATATGGTCAATCCAGGTTGCATCACAGCCCCTGAACGAATTTTGTAAGAATTTCTCTCTCTTTCACTGTCTTTGTTTCACGGGTTTTGAAAAGTAATTTATTTTTATAATGGGGTTTAGCTGCTTTTCACGGCTGTGTTTATGCCGCTTTACACCCCCTTGACTCACTTACGGAGAGATATCAATACATAGGTTTGAAGATTCTTACTAGTCAGATATATTCTTGTGTGGTGAATAGGGGGTGTTGAGTCCAGTTCACTGAAAAAGGAATAGGTCTTGTCTCTTACATATTGGGTTTATGGAACGGTATCTGAGCTAATTTGAAACCCTTTTTTTATGCATCACCCCACCTCACCTTTCCCGTTCAGCAGCCATAGTGTGTTTCCTAAACGTGTGACTCTGTTCTGTTTTGTAATTCAGTTCAAGTGTAGCGGTTTTTACATTCCCTCTCTAAGTGATATCTTATGATAAGTGCCTTTTTCTGTGTGACTTATTTCACTTAGAATCGTCGTACCTAAATCCACTCATCGTGCTGCTACTAGCCTTATGACGTTGATTTCATGGCTGAGTGATATTCCATTGTACATGTGGACCACAACTTCTTTATCCATTTTTCTCTTTCCTAGGATATTTAAGGTGTAATGAAGTGGGGGTTCTTGTCAACAGAGCAGCCCTAAATTTTGGGGTGCCTGTGTCTTGCTGATTTTTCGTTTTCCCAATTTATACGCCCATGAGTGGAAGTGCCCTATGCTCTCCAAGCTGTGTTTTTTAGATGTTTCAGAACACACCGTACACTTCTCCAGAGTGGCTGTTGGCAATTTACATCCCACCCATCAGCATAGCAAGGCTCCCATTTCTCCATGGCCGGTCCTGCATTTCTGGTTTGGACACTTTTTTCCGCATGGCCCTTTTGCCCGCTGGGAAGCGAGACTTCTTTGGAGCGCTGATTGGCCTTTCCAGGTTGCTTGGTTGGCCAAAAAGGGCGTATGCGTTTTTTCCTGAATATATTCAGGAAAAAACGTATACGCCCTTTTTGGCCAAGGGCATCATTGTCCACGTTTTGCCGCTTTTCA
This sequence comes from Balaenoptera acutorostrata, assembly GCF_949987535.1. Classification (NCBI taxonomy): domain Eukaryota; kingdom Metazoa; phylum Chordata; class Mammalia; order Artiodactyla; family Balaenopteridae; genus Balaenoptera; species Balaenoptera acutorostrata. Next base: position 476,536 of record NW_026646000.1, read on the forward strand.
GGTGCTTTCAAGGCGATTCGAATCTACCTCCTGAAATCTGTTTCCTGCAATTCTGCCTTGCTTTCAAAGCCTCTTCGTTGCCTTCCCTTAATATATTTGTGGACGAGAGGTATCATTTAAAACTCTGCAGGTTTGTGAATTGCAGTGCCCCTGAGCTCCATTTTTCAACTCGCTTTTTTGGGAGCTGGCCGCAAAAGCGCAGGATTGCTTCGGGCCCTCTTCTGGTTCTGGGGGGCAGGCTGAGCTTGTGCTTAATTCTTCTTCCTGATGGGAAAATAGAGTGACCTGTGCCTGTCCCAACACCTAGAGCTAGTCTCTCATTGGTTCCCCCTCTTCCCGTTCATCCTCAGGACAAATTGCAACCTGTACGGAACAGGAGGTTAAAGGTGCTGATTCTCCAAGGAGGGAGATGGCTAGTAAATCGGCTGGAATGGCGAACCCGAGCAAAGGAGATGAGAAATGAGGTGCGTTTTAGAAACCTTTCCCGATCACACGGTGTACCATCTTCTGGGTTTCTCATGCCTGTTTTCGACGTAGGAAGATGCCCTTGAACCTGGAGATTTGGGACCCATGGGATGGGTACCATGCAGTATTACTTCAAAGGGTCTGCGTTGGCTCACCCAACCTCACCGAACCTCTCAGCCCCAAGAGTGTCCACTCTTATGTCTCAATCAGCTGTGGGTCTAGATATGGTCAATCCAGGTTGCATCACAGCCCCTGAACGAATTTTGTAAGAATTTCTCTCTCTTTCACTGTCTTTGTTTCACGGGTTTTGAAAAGTAATTTATTTTTATAATGGGGTTTAGCTGCTTTTCACGGCTGTGTTTATGCCGCTTTACACCCCCTTGACTCACTTACGGAGAGATATCAATACATAGGTTTGAAGATTCTTACTAGTCAGATATATTCTTGTGTGGTGAATAGGGGGTGTTGAGTCCAGTTCACTGAAAAAGGAATAGGTCTTGTCTCTTACATATTGGGTTTATGGAACGGTATCTGAGCTAATTTGAAACCCTTGTTTTATGCATCACCCCACCTCACCTTTTCCGTTCAGCAGCCATAGTGTGTTTTCTAAACGTGTGACTCTGTTCTGTTTTGTAATTCAGTTCAAGTGTAGCGGTTTTTACATTCCCTCTCTAAGTGATATCTTATGATAAGTGTCTTTTTCTGTGTGACTTATTTCACTTAGAATCGTCGTACCTAAATCCACTCATCGTGCTGCTACTAGCCTTATGACGTTGATTTCATGGCTGAGAGATATTCCATTGTACATGAGGAACCCAACTTCTTTATCCATTTTTCTCTTTCCTAGGATATTTAAGGTGTAATGAAGTGGGGGTTCTTGTCAACAGAGCAGCCCTAAACTTTGGGGTGCCTGTGTCTTGCTGATTTTTAGTTTTCCCAATTTATACGCCCATGAGTGGAAGTGCCCTATGCTCTCCAAGCTGTGTTTTTTAGATGTTTCAGAACACACCGTACACTTCTCCAGAGTGGCTGTTGGCAATTTACATCCCACCCATCAGCATAGCAAGGCTCCCATTTCTCCATGGCCGGTCCTGCATTTCTGGTTTGGACACTTTTTTCCGCATGGCCCTTTTGCCCGCTGGGAAGCGAGACTTCTTTGGAGCGCTGATTGGCCTTTCCAGGTTGCTTGGTTGGCCAAAAAGGGCGTATGCGTTTTTTCCTGAATATATTCAGGAAAAAACGTATACGCCCTTTTTGGCCAAGGGCATCATTGTCCACGTTTTGCCGCTTTTCAGGTGCTTTCAAGGCGATTCGAATCTACCTCCTGAAATCTGTTTCCTGCAATTCTGCCTTGCTTTCAAAGCCTCTTCGTTGCCTTCCCTTAATATATTTGTGGACGAGAGGTATCATTTAAAACTCTGCAGGTTTGTGAATTGCAGTGCCCCTGAGCTCCATTTTTCAACTCGCTTTTTTGGGAGCTGGCCGCAAAAGCGCAGGATTGCTTCGGGCCCTCTTCTGGTTCTGGGGGGCAGGCTGAGCTTGTGCTTAATTCTTCTTCCTGATGGGAAAATAGAGTGACCTGTGCCTGTCCCAACACCTAGAGCTAGTCTCTCATTGGTTCCCCCTCTTCCCGTTCATCCTCAGGACAAATTGCAACCTGTACGGAACAGGAGGTTAAAGGTGCTGATTCTCCAAGGAGGGAGATGGCTAGTAAATCGGCTGGAATGGCGAACCCGAGCAAAGGAGATGAGAAATGAGGTGCGTTTTAGAAACCTTTCCCGATCACACGGTGTACCATCTTCTGGGTTTCTCATGCCTGTTTTCGACGTAGGAAGATGCCCTTGAACCTGGAGATTTGGGACCCATGGGATGGGTACCATGCAGTATTACTTCAAAGGGTCTGCGTTGGCTCACCCAACCTCACCGAACCTCTCAGCCCCAAGAGTGTCCACTCTTATGTCTCAATCAGCTGTGGGTCTAGATATGGTCAATCCAGGTTGCATCACAGCCCCTGAACGAATTTTGTAAGAATTTCTCTCTCTTTCACTGTCTTTGTTTCACGGGTTTTGAAAAGTAATTTATTTTTATAATGGGGTTTAGCTGCTTTTCACGGCTGTGTTTATGCCGCTTTACACCCCCTTGACTCACTTACGGAGAGATATCAATACATAGGTTTGAAGATTCTTACTAGTCAGATATATTCTTGTGTGGTGAATAGGGGGTGTTGAGTCCAGTTCACTGAAAAAGGAATAGGTCTTGTCTCTTACATATTGGGTTTATGGAACGGTATCTGAGCTAATTTGAAACCCTTGTTTTATGCATCACCCCACCTCACCTTTTCCGTTCAGCAGCCATAGTGTGTTTTCTAAACGTGTGACTCTGTTCTGTTTTGTAATTCAGTTCAAGTGTAGCGGTTTTTACATTCCCTCTCTAAGTGATATCTTATGATAAGTGTCTTTTTCTGTGTGACTTATTTCACTTAGAATCGTCGTACCTAAATCCACTCATCGTGCTGCTACTAGCCTTATGACGTTGATTTCATGGCTGAGAGATATTCCATTTTACATGAGGAACCCAACTTCTTTATCCATTTTTCTCTTTCCTAGGATATTTAAGGTGTAATGAAGTGGGGGTTCTTGTCAACAGAGCAGCCCTAAACTTTGGGGTGCCTGTGTCTTGCTGATTTTTAGTTTTCCCAATTTATACGCCCATGAGTGGAAGTGCCCTATGCTCTCCAAGCTGTGTTTTTTAGATGTTTCAGAACACACCGTACACTTCTCCAGAGTGGCTGTTGGCAATTTACATCCCACCCATCAGCATAGCAAGGCTCCCATTTCTCCATGGCCGGTCCTGCATTTCTGGTTTGGACACTTTTTTCCGCATGGCCCTTTTGCCCGCTGGGAAGCGAGACTTCTTTGGAGCGCTGATTGGCCTTTCCAGGTTGCTTGGTTGGCCAAAAAGGGCGTATGCGTTTTTTCCTGAATATATTCAGGAAAAAACGTATACGCCCTTTTTGGCCAAGGGCATCATTGTCCACGTTTTGCCGCTTTTCAGGTGCTTTCAAGGCGATTCGAATCTACCTCCTGAAATCTGTTTCCTGCAATTCTGCCTTGCTTTCAAAGCCTCTTCGTTGCCTTCCCTTAATATATTTGTGGACGAGAGGTATCATTTAAAACTCTGCAGGTTTGTGAATTGCAGTGCCCCTGAGCTCCATTTTTCAACTCGCTTTTTTGGGAGCTGGCCGCAAAAGCGCAGGATTGCTTCAGGCCCTCTTCTGTTTCTGGGGGGCAGGCTGAGCTTGTGCTTAATTCTTCTTCCTGATGGGAAAATAGAGTGACCTGTGCCTGTCCCAACACCTAGAGCTAGTCTCTCATTGGTTCCCCCTCTTCCCGTTCATCCTCAGGACAAATTGCAACCTGTACGGAACAGGAGGTTAAAGGTGCTGATTCTCCAAGGAGGGAGATGGCTAGTAAATCGGCTGGAATGGCGAACCCGAGCAAAGGAGATGAGAAATGAGGTGCGTTTTAGAAACCTTTCCCGATCACACGGTGTACCATCTTCTGGGTTTCTCATGCCTGTTTTCGACGTAGGAAGATGCCCTTGAACCTGGAGATTTGGGACCCATGGGATGGGTACCATGCAGTATTACTTGAAAGGGTCTGCGTTGGCTCACCCAACCTCACCAAACCTCTCAGCCCCAAGAGTGTCCACCCTTATGTCTCAATCAGCTGTGGGTCTAGATATGGTCAATCCAGGTTGCATCACAGCCCCTGAACGAATTTTGTAAGAATTTCTCTCTCTTTCACTGTCTTTGTTTCACGGGTTTTGAAAAGTAATTTATTTTTATAATGGGGTTTAGCTGCTTTTCACGGCTGTGTTTATGCCGCTTTACACCCCCTTGACTCACTGACGGAGAGATATCAATACATAGGTTTGAAGATTCTTACTAGTCAGATATATTCTTGTGTGGTGAATAGGGGGTGTTGAGTCCAGTTCACTGAAAAAGGAATAGGTCTTGTCTCTTACATATTGGGTTTATGGAACGGTATCTGAGCTAATTTGAAACCCTTGTTTTATGCATCACCCCACCTCACCTTTCCCGTTCAGCAGCCATAGTGTGTTTCCTAAACGTGTGACTCTGTTCTGTTTTGTAATTCAGTTCAAGTGTAGCGGTTTTTACATTCCCTCTCTAAGTGATATCTTATGATAAGTGCCTTTTTCTGTGTGACTTATTTCACTTAGAATCGTCGTACCTAAATCCACTCATCGTGCTGCTACTAGCCTTATGACGTTGATTTCATGGCTGAGTGATATTCCATTGTACATGTGGACCACAACTTCTTTATCCATTTTTCTCTTTCCTAGGATATTTAAGGTGTAATGAAGTGGGGGTTCTTGTCAACAGAGCAGCCCTAAACTTTGGGGTGCCTGTGTCTTGCTGATTTTTAGTTTTCCCAATTTATACGCCCATGAGTGGAAGTGCCCTATGCTCTCCAAGCTGTGTTTTTTAGATGTTTCAGAACACACCGTACACTTCTCCAGAGTGGCTGTTGGCAATTTACATCCCACCCATCAGCATAGCAAGGCTCCCATTTCTCCATGGCCGGTCCTGCATTTCTGGTTTGGACACTTTTTTCCGCATGGCCCTTTTGCCCGCTGGGAAGCGAGACTTCTTTGGAGCGCTGATTGGCCTTTCCAGGTTGCTTGGTTGGCCAAAAAGGGCGTATGCGTTTTTTCCTGAATATATTCAGGAAAAAACGTATACGCCCTTTTTGGCCAAGGGCATCATTGTCCACGTTTTGCCGCTTTTCAGGTGCTTTCAAGGCGATTCGAATCTACCTCCTGAAATCTGTTTCCTGCAATTCTGCCTTGCTTTCAAAGCCTCTTCGTTGCCTTCCCTTAATATATTTGTGGACGAGAGGTATCATTTAAAACTCTGCAGGTTTGTGAATTGCAGTGCCCCTGAGCTCCATTTTTCAACTCGCTTTTTTGGGAGCTGGCCGCAAAAGCGCAGGATTGCTTCAGGCCCTCTTCTGGTTCTGGGGGGCAGGCTGAGCTTGTGCTTAATTCTTCTTCCTGATGGGAAAATAGAGTGACCTGTGCCTGTCCCAACACCTAGAGCTAGTCTCTCATTGGTTCCCCCTCTTCCCGTTCATCCTCAGGACAAATTGCAACCTGTACGGAACAGGAGGTTAAAGGTGCTGATTCTCCAAGGAGGGAGATGGCTAGTAAATCGGCTGGAATGGCGAACCCGAGCAAAGGAGATGAGAAATGAGGTGCGTTTTAGAAACCTTTCCCGATCACACGGTGTACCATCTTCTGGGTTTCTCATGCCTGTTTTCGATGTAGGAAGATGCCCTTGAACCTGGAGATTTGGGACCCATGGGATGGGTACCATGCAGTATTACTTGAAAGGGTCTGCGTTGGCTCACCCAACCTCACCAAACCTCTCAGCCCCAAGAGTGTCCACCCTTATGTCTCAATCAGCTGTGGGTCTAGATATGGTCAATCCAGGTTGCATCACAGCCCCTGAACGAATTTTGTAAGAATTTCTCTCTCTTTCACTGTCTTTCTTTCACGGGTTTTGAAAAGTAATTTATTTTTATAATGGGGTTTAGCTGCTTTTCACGGCTGTGTTTATGCCGCTTTACACCCCCTTGACTCACTGACGGAGAGATATCAATACATAGGTTTGAAGATTCTTACTAGTCAGATATATTCTTGTGTGGTGAATAGGGGGTGTTGAGTCCAGTTCACTGAAAAAGGAATAGGTCTTGTCTCTTACATATTGGGTTTATGGAACGGTATCTGAGCTAATTTGAAACCCTTTTTTTATGCATCACCCCACCTCACCTTTCCCGTTCAGCAGCCATAGTGTGTTTCCTAAACGTGTGACTCTGTTCTGTTTTGTAATTCAGTTCAAGTGTAGCGGTTTTTACATTCCCTCTCTAAGTGATATCTTATGATAAGTGCCTTTTTCTGTGTGACTTATTTCACTTCGAATCGTCGTACCTAAATCCACTCATCGTGCTGCTACTAGCCTTATGACGTTGATTTCATGGCTGAGTGATATTCCATTGTACATGTGGACCACAACTTCTTTATCCATTTTTCTCTTTCCTAGGATATTTAAGGTGTAATGAAGTGGGGGTTCTTGTCAACAGAGCAGCCCTAAACTTTGGGGTGCCTGTGTCTTGCTGATTTTTAGTTTTCCCAATTTATACGCCCATGAGTGGAAGTGCCCTATGCTCTCCAAGCTGTGTTTTTTAGATGTTTCAGAACACACCGTACACTTCTCCAGAGTGGCTGTTGGCAATTTACATCCCACCCATCAGCATAGCAAGGCTCCCATTTCTCCATGGCCGGTCCTGCATTTCTGGTTTGGACACTTTTTTCCGCATGGCCCTTTTGCCCGCTGGGAAGCGAGACTTCTTTGGAGCGCTGATTGGCCTTTCCAGGTTGCTTGGTTGGCCAAAAAGGGCGTATGCGTTTTTTCCTGAATATATTCAGGAAAAAACGTATACGCCCTTTTTGGCCAAGGGCATCATTGTCCACGTTTTGCCGCTTTTCAGGTGCTTTCAAGGCGATTCGAATCTACCTCCTGAAATCTGTTTCCTGCAATTCTGCCTTGCTTTCAAAGCCTCTTCGTTGCCTTCCCTTAATATATTTGTGGACGAGAGGTATCATTTAAAACTCTGCAGGTTTGTGAATTGCAGTGCCCCTGAGCTCCATTTTTCAACTCGCTTTTTTGGGAGCTGGCCGCAAAAGCGCAGGATTGCTTCAGGCCCTCTTCTGGTTCTGGGGGGCAGGCTGAGCTTGTGCTTAATTCTTCTTCCTGATGGGAAAATAGAGTGACCTGTGCCTGTCCCAACACCTAGAGCTAGTCTCTCATTGGTTCCCCCTCTTCCCGTTCATCCTCAGGACAAATTGCAACCTGTACGGAACAGGAGGTTAAAGGTGCTGATTCTCCAAGGAGGGAGATGGCTAGTAAATCGGCTGGAATGGCGAACCCGAGCAAAGGAGATGAGAAATGAGGTGCGTTTTAGAAACCTTTCCCGATCACACGGTGTACCATCTTCTGGGTTTCTCATGCCTGTTTTCGACGTAGGAAGATGCCCTTGAACCTGGAGATTTGGGACCCATGGGATGGGTACCATGCAGTATTACTTCAAAGGGTCTGCGTTGGCTCACCCTACCTCACCGAACCTCTCAGCCCCAAGAGTGTCCACCCTTATGTCTCAATCAGCTGTGGGTCTAGATATGGTCAATCCAGGTTGCATCACAGCCCCTGAACGAATTTTGTAAGAAATTCTCTCTCTTTCACTGTCTTTGTTTCACGGGTTTTGAAAAGTAATTTATTTTTATAATGGGGTTTAGCTGCTTTTCACGGCTGTGTTTATGCCGCTTTACACCCCCTTGACTCACTGACGGAGAGATATCAATACATAGGTTTGAAGATTCTTACTAGTCAGATATATTCTTGTGTGGTGAATAGGGGGTGTTGAGTCCAGTTCACTGAAAAAGGAATAGGTCTTGTCTCTTACATATTGGGTTTATGGAACGGTATCTGAGCTAATTTGAAACCCTTTTTTTATGCATCACCCCACCTCACCTTTCCCGTTCAGCAGCCATAGTGTGTTTCCTAAACGTGTGACTCTGTTCTGTTTTGTAATTCAGTTCAAGTGTAGCGGTTTTTACATTCCCTCTCTAAGTGATATCTTATGATAAGTGCCTTTTTCTGTGTGACTTATTTCACTTAGAATCGTCGTACCTAAATCCACTCATCGTGCTGCTACTAGCCTTATGACGTTGATTTCATGGCTGAGTGATATTCCATTGTACATGTGGACCACAACTTCTTTATCCATTTTTCTCTTTCCTAGGATATTTAAGGTGTAATGAAGTGGGGGTTCTTGTCAACAGAGCAGCCCTAAACTTTGGGGTGCCTGTGTCTTGCTGATTTTTAGTTTTCCCAATTTATACGCCCATGAGTGGAAGTGCCCTATGCTCTCCAAGCTGTGTTTTTTAGATGTTTCAGAACACACCGTACACTTCTCCAGAGTGGCTGTTGGCAATTTACATCCCACCCATCAGCATAGCAAGGCTCCCATTTCTCCATGGCCGGTCCTGCATTTCTGGTTTGGACACTTTTTTCCGCATGGCCCTTTTGCCCGCTGGGAAGCGAGACTTCTTTGGAGCGCTGATTGGCCTTTCCAGGTTGCTTGGTTGGCCAAAAAGGGCGTATGCGTTTTTTCCTGAATATATTCAGGAAAAAACGTATACGCCCTTTTTGGCCAAGGGCATCATTGTCCACGTTTTGCCGCTTTTCAGGTGCTTTCAAGGCGATTCGAATCTACCTCCTGAAATCTGTTTCCTGCAATTCTGCCTTGCTTTCAAAGCCTCTTCGTTGCCTTCCCTTAATATATTTGTGGACGAGAGGTATCATTTAAAACTCTGCAGGTTTGTCAATTGCAGTGCCCCTGAGCTCCATTTTTCAACTCGCTTTTTTGGGAGCTGGCCGCAAAAGCGCAGGATTGCTTCAGGCCCTCTTCTGGTTCTGGGGGGCAGGCTGAGCTTGTGCTTAATTCTTCTTCCTGATGGGAAAATAGAGTGACCTGTGCCTGTCCCAACACCTAGAGCTAGTCTCTCATTGGTTCCCCCTCTTCCCGTTCATCCTCAGGACAAATTGCAACCTGTACGAAACAGGAGGTTAAAGGTGCTGATTCTCCAAGGAGGGAGATGGCTAGTAAATCGGCTGGAATGGCGAACCCGAGCAAAGGAGATGAGAAATGAGGTGCGTTTTAGAAACCTTTCCCGATCACACGGTGTACCATCTTCTGGGTTTCTCATGCCTGTTTTCGACGTAGGAAGATGCCCTTGAACCTGGAGATTTGGGACCCATGGGATGGGTACCATGCAGTATTACTTCAAAGGGTCTGCGTTGGCTCACCCTACCTCACCGAACCTCTCAGCCCCAAGAGTGTCCACCCTTATGTCTCAATCAGCTGTGGGTCTAGATATGGTCAATCCAGGTTGCATCACAGCCCCTGAACGAATTTTGTAAGAATTTCTCTCTCTTTCACTGTCTTTGTTTCACGGGTTTTGAAAAGTAATTTATTTTTATAATGGGGTTTAGCTGCTTTTCACGGCTGTGTTTATGCCGCTTTACACCCCCTTGACTCACTTACGGAGAGATATCAATACATAGGTTTGAAGATTCTTACTAGTCAGATATATTCTTGTGTGTTGAATAGGGGGTGTTGAGTCCAGTTCACTGAAAAAGGAATAGGTCTTGTCTCTTACATATTGGGTTTATGGAACGGTATCTGAGCTAATTTGAAACCCTTGTTTTATGCATCACCCCACCTCACCTTTCCCGTTCAGCAGCCATAGTGTGTTTTCTAAACGTGTGACTCTGTTCTGTTTTGTAATTCAGTTCAAGTGTAGCGGTTTTTACATTCCCTCTCTAAGTGATATCTTATGATAAGTGTCTTTTTCTGTGTGACTTATTTCACTTAGAATCGTCGTACCTACATCCACTCTTCGTGCTGCTACTAGCCTTATGACGTTGATTTCATGGCTGAGTGATATTCCATTGTACATGAGGACCCCAACTTCTTTATCCAATTTTCTCTTTCCTAGGATATTTAAGGTGTAATGAAGTGGGGGTTCTTGTCAACAGAGCAGACCTAAACTTTGGGGTGCCTGTGTCTTGCTGATTTTTAGTTTTCCCAATTTATACGCCCATGAGTGGAAGTGCCCTATGCTGTCAAAGCTGTGTTTTTTTAGATGTTTCAGAACACACCGTACACTTCTCCAGAGTGGCTGTTGGCAATTTACATCCCACCCATCAGCATAGCAAGGCTCCCATTTCTCCATGGCCGGTCCTGCATTTCTGGTTTGGACACTTTTTTCCGCATGGCCCTTTTGCCCGCTGGGAAGCGAGACTTCTTTGGAGCGCTGATTGGCCTTTCCAGGTTGCTTGGTTGGCCAAAAAGGGCGTATGCGTTTTTTCCTGAATATATTCAGGAAAAAACGTATACGCCCTTTTTGGCCAAGGGCATCATTGTCCACGTTTTGCCGCTTTTCAGGTGCTTTCAAGGCGATTCGAATCTACCTCCTGAAATCTGTTTCCTGCAATTCTGCCTTGCTTTCAAAGCCTCTTCGTTGCCTTCCCTTAATATATTTGTGGACGAGAGGTATCATTTAAAACTCTGCAGGTTTGTGAATTGCAGTGCCCCTGAGCTCCATTTTTCAACTCGCTTTTTTGGGAGCTGGCCGCAAAAGCGCAGGATTGCTTCAGGCCCTCTTCTGGTTCTGGGGGGCAGGCTGAGCTTGTGCTTAATTCTTCTTCCTGATGGGAAAATAGAGTGACCTGTGCCTGTCCCAACACCTAGAGCTAGTCTCTCATTGGTTCCCCCTCTTCCCGTTCATCCTCAGGACAAATTGCAACCTGTACGGAACAGGAGGTTAAAGGTGCTGATTCTCCAAGGAGGGAGATGGCTAGTAAATCGGCTGGAATGGCGAACCCGAGCAAAGGAGATGAGAAATGAGGTGCGTTTTAGAAACCTTTCCCGATCACACGGTGTACCATCTTCTGGGTTTCTCATGCCTGTTTTCGACGTAGGAAGATGCCCTTGAACCTGGAGATTTGGGACCCATGGGATGGGTACCATGCAGTATTACTTGAAAGGGTCTGCGTTGGCTCACCCAACCTCACCAAACCTCTCAGCCCCAAGAGTGTCCACCCTTATGTCTCAATCAGCTGTGGGTCTAGATATGGTCAATCCAGGTTGCATCACAGCCCCTGAACGAATTTTGTAAGAATTTCTCTCTCTTTCACTGTCTTTGTTTCACGGGTTTTGAAAAGTAATTTATTTTTATAATGGGGTTTAGCTGCTTTTCACGGCTGTGTTTATGCCGCTTTACACCCCCTTGACTCACTAACGGAGAGATATCAATACATAGGTTTGAAGATTCTTACTAGTCAGATATATTCTTGTGTGGTGAATAGGGGGTGTTGAGTCCAGTTCACTGAAAAAGGAATAGGTCTTGTCTCTTACATATTGGGTTTATGGAACGGTATCTGAGCTAATTTGAAACCCTTGTTTTATGCATCACCCCACCTCACCTTTCCCGTTCAGCAGCCATAGTGTGTTTCCTAAACGTGTGACTCTGTTCTGTTTTGTAATTCAGTTCAAGTGTAGCGGTTTTTACATTCCCTCTCTAAGTGATATCTTATGATAAGTGTCTTTTTCTGTGTGACTTATTTCACTTAGAATCGTCGTACCTAAATCCACTCATCGTGCTGCTACTAGCCTTATGACGTTGATTTCATGGCTGAGTGATATTCCATTGTACATGTGGACCACAACTTCTTTATCCATTTTTCTCTTTCCTAGGATATTTAAGGTGTAATGAAGTGGGGGTTCTTGTCAACAGAGCAGCCCTAAACTTTGGGGTGCCTGTGTCTTGCTGATTTTTAGTTTTCCCAATTTATACGCCCATGAGTGGAAGTGCCCTATGCTCTCCAAGCTGTGTTTTTTAGATGTTTCAGAACACACCGTACACTTCTCCAGAGTGGCTGTTGGCAATTTCCATCCCACCCATCAGCATAGCAAGGCTCCCATTTCTCCATGGCCGGTCCTGCATTTCTGGTTTGGACACTTTTTTCCGCATGGCCCTTTTGCCCGCTGGGAAGCGAGACTTCTTTGGAGCGCTGATTGGCCTTTCCAGGTTGCTTGGTTGGCCAAAAAGGGCGTATGCGTTTTTTCCTGAATATATTCAGGAAAAAACGTATACGCCCTTTTTGGCCAAGGGCATCATTGTCCACGTTTTGCCGCTTTTCAGGTGCTTTCAAGGCGATTCGAATCTACCTCCTGAAATCTGTTTCCTGCAATTCTGCCTTGCTTTCAAAGCCTCTTCGTTGCCTTCCCTTAATATATTTGTGGACGAGAGGTATCATTTAAAACTCTGCAGGTTTGTGAATTGCAGTGCCCCTGAGCTCCATTTTTCAACTCGCTTTTTTGGGAGCTGGCCGCAAAAGCGCAGGATTGCTTCAGGCCCTCTTCTGGTTCAGGGGGGCAGACTGAGCTTGTGCTTAATTCTTCTTCCTGATGGGAAAATAGAGTGACCTGTGCCTGTCCCAACACCTAGAGCTAGTCTCTCATTGGTTCCCCCTCTTCCCGTTCATCCTCAGGACAAATTGCAACCTGTACGGAACAGGAGGTTAAAGGTGCTGATTCTCCAAGGAGGGAGATGTCTAGTAAATCGGCTGGAATGGCGAACCCGAGCAAAGGAGATGAGAAATGAGGTGCGTTTTAGAAACCTTTCCCGATCACACGGTGTACCATCTTCTGGGTTTCTCATGCCTGTTTTCGACGTAGGAAGATGCCCTTGAACCTGGAGATTTGGGACCCATGGGATGGGTACCATGCAGTATTACTTGAAAGGGTCTGCGTTGGCTCACCCAACCTCACCAAACCTCTCAGCCCCAAGAGTGTCCACCCTTATGTCTCAATCAGCTGTGGGTCTAGATATGGTCAATCCAGGTTGCATCACAGCCCCTGAACGAATTTTGTAAGAATTTCTCTCTCTTTCACTGTCTTTGTTTCACGGGTTTTGAAAAGTAATTTATTTTTATAATGGGGTTTAGCTGCTTTTCACGGCTGTGTTTATGCCGCTTTACACCCCCTTGACTCACTAACGGAGAGATATCAATACATAGGTTTGAAGATTCTTACTAGTCAGATATATTCTTGTGTGGTGAATAGGGGGTGTTGAGTCCAGTTCACTGAAAAAGGAATAGGTCTTGTCTCTTACATATTGGGTTTATGGAACGGTATCTGAGCTAATTTGAAACCCTTGTTTTATGCATCACCCCACCTCAACTTTCCCGTTCAGCAGCCATAGTGTGTTTCCTAAACGTGTGACTCTGTTCTGTTTTGTAATTCAGTTCAAGTGTAGCGGTTTTTACATTCCCTCTCTAAGTGATATCTTATGATAAGTGTCTTTTTCTGTGTGACTTATTTCACTTAGAATCGTCGTACCTAAATCCACTCATCGTGCTGCTACTAGCCTTATGACGTTGATTTCATGGCTGAGTGATATTCCATTGTACATGTGGACCACAACTTCTTTATCCATTTTTCTCTTTCCTAGGATATTTAAGGTGTAATGAAGTGGGGGTTCTTGTCAACAGAGCAGCCCTAAACTTTGGGGTGCCTGTGTCTTGCTGATTTTTAGTTTTCCCAATTTATACGCCCAAGAGTGGAAGTGCCCTATGCTCTCCAAGCTGTGTTTTTTAGATGTTTCAGAACACACTGTACACTTCTCCAGAGTGGCTGTTGGCAATTTACATCCCACCCATCAGCGTAGCAAGGCTCCCATTTCTCCATGGCCGGTCCTGCATTTCTGGTTTGGACACTTTTTTCCGCATGGCCCTTTTGCCCGCTGGGAAGCGAGACTTCTTTGTAGCGCTGATTGGCCTTTCCAGGTTGCTTGGTTGGCCAAAAAGGGCGTATGCGTTTTTTCCTGAATATATTCAGGAAAAAACGCATATGCCCTTTGTGGCCAAGGGCATCATTGTCCACGTTTTGCCGCTTTTCATGTGCTTTCAAGGCGATTCGAATCTACCTCCTGAAATCTGTTTCCTGCAATTCTGCCTTGCTTTCAAGGCCGCTTCGTTGCCTTCCCTTAACATATTTGTGGACGAGAGGTATCATTTAAAACTCTGCAGGTTTGTGAATTGCAGTGCCCCTGAGCTCCATTTTTCAACTCGCTTTTTTGGGAGCTGGCCGCAAAAGCGCAGGATTGCTTCAGGCCCTCTTCTGGTTCTGGGGGGCAGGCTGAGCTTGTGCTTAATTCTTCTTCCTGATGGGAAAATAGAGTGACCTGTGCCTGTCCCAACACCTAGAGCTAGTCTCTCATTGGTTCCCCCTCTTCCCGTTCATCCTCAGGACAAATTGCAACCTGTACGGAACAGGAGGTTAAAGGTGCTGATTCTCCAAGGAGGGAGATGGCTAGTAAATCGGCTGGAATGGCGAACCCGAGCAAAGGAGATGAGAAATGAGGTGCGTTTTAGAAACCTTTCCCGATCACACGGTGTACCATCTTCTGGGTTTCTCATGCCTGTTTTCGACGTAGGAAGATGCCCTTGAACCTGGAGATTTGGGACCCATGGGATGGGTACCATGCAGTATTACTTGAAAGGGTCTGCGTTGGCTCACCCAACCTCACCGAACCTCTCAGCCCCAAGAGTGTCCACCCTTATGTCTCAATCAGCTGTGCGTCTAGATATGGTCAATCCAGGTTGCATCACAGCCCCTGAACGAATTTTGTAAGAATTTCTCTCTCTTTCACTGTCTTTGTTTCACGGGTTTTGAAAAGTAATTTATTTTTATAATGGGGTTTAGCTGCTTTTCACGGCTGTGTTTATGCCGCTTTACACCCCCTTGACTCACTTACGGAGAGATATCAATACATAGGTTTGAAGATTCTTACTAGTCAGATATATTCTTGTGTGGTGAATAGGGGGTGTTGAGTCCAGTTCACTGAAAAAGGAATAGGTCTTGTCTCTTACATATTGGGTTTATGGAACGGTATCTGAGCTAATTTGAAACCCTTGTTTTATGCATCACCCCACCTCACCTTTCCCGTTCAGCAGCCATAGTGTGTTTTCTAAACGTGTGACTCTGTTCTGTTTTGCAATTCAGTTCAAGTGTATCGGTTTTTACATTCCCTCTCTAAGTGATATCTTAGGATAAGTGTCTTTTTCTGTGTGACTTATTTCACTTAGAATCGTCGTACCTAAATCCACTCATCGTGCTGCTACTGGCCTTATGACGTTGATTTCATGGCTGAGTGATATTCCATTGTACATGAGGACCACAACTTCTTTATCCATTTTTCTCTTTCCTAGGATATTTAAGGTGTAATGAAGTGGGGGTTCTTGTCAACAGAGCAGCCCTAAACTTTGGGGTGCCTGTGTCTTGCTGATTTTTAGTTTTCCCAATTTATACGCCCATGAGTGGAAGTGCCCTATGCTCTCCAAGCTGTGTTTTTTTAGATGTTTCAGAACACACCGTACACTTCTCCAGAGTGGCTGTTGGCAATTTACATCCCACCCATCAGCGTAGAAAGGCTCCCATTTCTCCATGGCCGGTCCTGCATTTCTGGTTTGGACACTTTTTTCCGCATGGCCCTTTTGCCTGCTGAGAAGCCAGACTTCTTTGGAGCGCTGATTGGCGTTTCCAGGTTGCTTGGTTGGCCAAAAAGGGCGTATGCGTTTTTTCCTGAATATATTCATGAAAAAACGCATACGCCCTTTTTGGCCAAGGGCATCATTGTCCACGTTTTGCCGCTTTTCAGGTGCTTTCAAGGCGATTCGAATCTACCTCCTGAAATCTGTTTCCTGCAATTCTGCCTTGCTTTCAAAGCCTCTTCGTTGCCTTCCCTTAATATATTTGTGGACGAGAGGTATCATTTAAAACTCTGCAGGTTTGTGAATTGCAGTGCCCCTGAGCTCCATTTTTCAACTCGCTTTTTTGGGAGCTGGCCGCAAAAGCGCAGGTTTGCTTCAGGCCCTCTTCTGGTTCTGGGGGGCAGGCTGAACTTGTGCTTAATTCTTCTTCCTGATGGGAAAATAGAGTGACCTGTGCCTGTCCCAACACCTAGAGCTAGTCTCTCATTGGTTCCCCCTCTTCCCGTTCATCCTCAGGACAAATTGCAACCTATACGGAACAGGAGGTTAAAGGTGCTGATTCTCCAAGGAGGGAGATGGCTAGTAAATCGGCTGGAATGGCGAACCCGAGCAAAGGAGATGAGAAATGAGGTGCGTTTTAGAAACCTTTCCCGATCACACGGTGTACCATCTTCTGGGTTTCTCATGCCTGTTTTCGACGTAGGAAGATGCCCTTGAACCTGGAGATTTGGGACCCATGGGATGGGTACCATGCAGTATTACTTGAAAGGGTCTGCGTTGGCTCACCCAACCTCACCGAACCTCTCAGCCCCAAGAGTGTCCACCCTTATGTCTCAATCAGCTGTGGGTCTAGATATGGTCAATCCAGGTTGCATCACAGCCCCTGAACGAATTTTGTAAGAATTTCTCTCTCTTTCACTGTCTTTGTTTCACGGGTTTTGAAAAGTAATTTATTTTTATAATGGGGTTTAGCTGCTTTTCACGGCTGTGTTTATGCCGCTTTACACCCCCTTGACTCACTGACGGAGAGATATCAATACATAGGTTTGAAGATTCTTACTAGTCAGATATATTCTTGTGTGGTGAATAGGGGGTGTTGAGTCCAGTTCACTGAAAAAGGAATAGGTCTTGTCTCTTACATATTGGGTTTATGGAACGGTATCTGAGCTAATTTGAAACCCTTGTTTTATGCATCACCCCACCTCACCTTTACCGTTCAGCAGCCATAGTGTGTTTCCTAAACGTGTGACTCTGTTCTGTTTTGTAATTCAGTTCAAGTGTAGCGGTTTTTACATTCCCTCTCTAAGTGATATCTTAGGATAAGTGTCTTTTTCTGTGTGACTTATTTCACTTAGAATCGTCGTACCTAAATCCACTCATCGTGCTGCTACTAGCCTTATGACGTTGATTTCATGGCTGAGTGATATTCCATTGTACATGTGGACCACAACTTCTTTATCCATTTTTCTCTTTCCTAGGATATTTAAGGTGTAATGAAGTGGGGGTTCTTGTCAACAGAGCAGCCCTAAACTTTGGGGTGCCTGTGTCTTGCTGATTTTTAGTTTTCCCAATTTATACGCCCATGAGTGGAAGTGCCCTATGCTCTCCAAGCTGTGTTTTTTTAGATGTTTCAGAACACACCGTACACTTCTCCAGAGTGGCTGTTGGCAATTTACATCCCAACCATCAGCGTAGCAAGGCTCCCATTTCTCCATGGCCGGTCCTGCATTTCTGGTTTGGACACTTTTTTCCACATGGCCCTTTTGCCCGCTGGGAAGCGAGACTTCTTTGGAGCGCTGATTGGCCTTTCCAGGTTGCTTGGTTGGCCAAAAAGTGCGTATGCGTTTTTTCCTGAATATATTCAGGAAAAAACGCATACGCCCTTTGTGGCCAAGGGCATCATTGTCCACGTTTTGCCGCTTTTCATGTGCTTTCAAGGCGATTCGAATCTACCTCCTGAAATCTGTTTCCTGCAATTCTGCCTTGCTTTCAAGGCCGCTTCGTTGCCTTCCCTTAATATATTTGTGGACGAGAGGTATCATTTAAAACTCTGCAGGTTTGTGAATTGCAGTGCCCCTGAGGTCCATTTTTCAACTCGCTTTTTTGGGAGCTGGCCGCAAAAGCGCAGGATTGCTTCAGGCCCTCTTCTGGTTCTGGGGGGCAGGCTGAGCTTGTGCTTAATTCTTCTTCCTGATGGGAAAATAGAGTGACCTGTGCCTGTCCCAACACCTAGAGCTAGTCTCTCATTGGTTCCCCCTCTTCCCGTTCATCCTCAGGACAAATTGCAACCTGTACGGAACAGGAGGTTAAAGGTGCTGATTCTCCAAGGAGGGAGATGGCTAGTAAATCGGCTGGAATGGCGAACCCGAGCAAAGGAGATGAGAAATGAGGTGCGTTTTAGAAACCTTTCCCGATCACACGGTGTACCATCTTCTGGGTTTCTCATGCCTGTTTTCGACGTAGGAAGATGCCCTTGAACCTGGAGATTTGGGACCCATGGGATGGGTACCATGCAGTATTACTTGAAAGGGTCGGCGTTGGCTCACCCAACCTCACCGAACCTCTCAGCCCCAAGAGTGTCCACCCTTATGTCTCAATCAGCTGTGCGTCTAGATATGGACAATCCAGGTTGCATCACAGCCCCTGAACGAATTTTGTAAGAATTTCTCTCTCTTTCACTGTCTTTGTTTCACGGGTTTTGAAAATTAATTTATTTTTATAATGGGGTTTAGCTGCTTTTCACGGCTGTGTTTATGCCGCTTTACACCCCCTTGACTCACTGACGGAGAGATATCAATACATAGGTTTGAAGATTCTTACTAGTCAGATATATTCTTGTGTGGTGAATAGGGGGTGTTGAGTCCAGTTCACTGAAAAAGGAATAGGTCTTGTCTCTTACATATTGGGTTTATGGAACGGTATCTGAGCTAATTTGAAACCCTTGTTTTATGCATCACCCCACCTCACCTTTCCCGTTCAGCAGCCATAGTGTGTTTCCTAAACGTGTGACTCTGTTCTGTTTTGTAATTCAGTTCAAGTGTAGCGGTTTTTACATTCCCTCTCTAAGTGATATCTTATGATAAGTGTCTTTTTCTGTGTGACTTATTTCACTTAGAATCGTCGTACCTAAATCCACTCATCGTGCTGCTACTAGCCTTATGACGTTGATTACATGGCTGAGTGATATTCCATTGTACATGTGGACCACAACTTCTTTATCCATTTTTCTCTTTCCTAGGATATTTAAGGTGTAATGAAGTGGGGGTTCTTGTCAACAGAGCAGCCCTAAACTTTGGGGTGCCTGTGTCTTGCTGATTTTTAGTTTTCCCAATTTATACGCCCATGAGTGGAAGTGCCCTATGCTCTCCAAGCTGTGTTTTTTAGATGTTTCAGAACACACCGTACACTTCTCCAGAGTGGCTGTTGGCAATTTACATCCCACCCATCAGCATAGCAAGGCTCCCATTTCTCCATGGCCGGTCCTGCATTTCTGGTTTGGACACTTTTTTCCGCATGGCCCTTTTGCCCGCTGGGAAGCGAGACTTCTTTGGAGCGCTGATTGGCCTTTCCAGGTTGCTTGGTTGGCCAAAAAGGGCGTATGCGTTTTTTCCTGAATATATTCAGGAAAAAACGTATACGCCCTTTTTGGCCAAGGGCATCATTGTCCACGTTTTGCCGCTTTTCAGGTGCTTTCAAGGCGATTCGAATCTACCTCCTGAAATCTGTTTCCTGCAATTCTGCCTTGCTTTCAAAGCCTCTTCGTTGCCTTCCCTTAATATATTTGTGGACGAGAGGTATCATTTAAAACTCTGCAGGTTTGTGAATTGCAGTGCCCCTGAGCTCCATTTTTCAACTCGCTTTTTTGGGAGCTGGCCGCAAAAGCGCAGGATTGCTTCAGGCCCTCTTCTGGTTCTGGGGGGCAGGCTGAGCTTGTGCTTAATTCTTCTTCCTGATGGGAAAATAGAGTGACCTGTGCCTGTCCCAACACCTAGAGCTAGTCTCTCATTGGTTCCCCCTCTTCCCGTTCATCCTCAGGACAAATTGCAACCTGTAAGGAACAGGAGGTTAAAGGTGCTGATTCTCCAAGGAGGGAGATGGCTAGTAAATCGGCTGGAATGGCGAACCCGAGCAAAGGAGATGAGAAATGAGGTGCGTTTTAGAAACCTTTCCCGATCACACGGTGTACCATCTTCTGGGTTTCTCATGCCTGTTTTCGACGTAGGAAGATGCCCTTGAACCTGGAGATTTGGGACCCATGGGATGGGTACCATGCAGTATTACTTGAAAGGGTCTGCGTTGGCTCACCCAACCTCACCAAACCTCTCAGCCCCAAGAGTGTCCACCCTTATGTCTCAGTCAGCTGTGGGTCTAGATATGGTCAATCCAGGTTGCATCACAGCCCCTGAACGAATTTTGTAAGAATTTCTCTCTCTTTCACTGTCTTTGTTTCACGGGTTTTGAAAAGTAATTTATTTTTATAATGGGGTTTAGCTGCTTTTCACGGCTGTGTTTATGCCGCTTTACACCCCCTTGACTCACTTACGGAGAGATATCAATACATAGGTTTGAAGATTCTTACTAGTCAGATATATTCTTGTGTGGTGAATAGGGGGTGTTGAGTCCAGTTCACTGAAAAAGGAATAGGTCTTGTCTCTTACATATTGGGTTTATGGAACGGTATCTGAGCTAATTTGAAACCCTTGTTTTATGCATCACCCCACCTCACCTTTCCCGTTCAGCAGCCATAGTGTGTTTTCTAAACGTGTGACTCTGTTCTGTTTTGCAATTCAGTTCAAGTGTAGCGGTTTTTACATTCCCTCTCTAAGTGATATCTTAGGATAAGTGTCTTTTTCTGTGTGACTTATTTCACTTAGAATCGTCGTACCTAAATCCACTCATCGTGCTGCTACTGGCCTTATGACGTTGATTTCATGGCTGAGTGATATTCCATTGTACATGAGGACCACAACTTCTTTATCCATTTTTCTCTTTCCTAGGATATTTAAGGTGTAATGAAGTGGGGGTTCTTGTCAACAGAGCAACCCTAAACTTTGGGGTGCCTGTGTCTTGCTGATTTTTAGTTTTCCCAATTTATACGCCCATGAGTGGAAGTGCCCTATGCTCTCCAAGCTGTGTTTTTTAGATGTTTCAGAACACACCGTACACTTCTCCAGAGTGGCTGTTGGCAATTTACATCCCACCCATCAGCGTAGCAAGGCTCCCATTTCTCCATGGCCGGTCCTGCATTTCTGGTTTGGACACTTTTTTCCGCATGGCCCTTTTGCCCGCTGGGAAGCGAGACTTCTTTGGAGCGCTGATTGGCCTTTCCAGGTTGCTTGGTTGGCCAAAAAGTGCGTATGCGTTTTTTCCTGAATATATTCAGGAAAAAACGCATACGCCCTTTGTGGCCAAGGGCATCATTGTCCACGTTTTGCCGCTTTTCATGTGCTTTCAAGGCGATTCGAATCTACCTCCTGAAATCTGTTTCCTGCAATTCTGCCTTGCTTTCAAGGCCGCTTCGTTGCCTTCCCTTAATATATTTGTGGACGAGAGGTATCATTTAAAACTCTGCAGGTTTGTGAATTGCAGTGCCCCTGAGCTCCATTTTTCAACTCGCTTTTTTGGGAGCTGGCCACAAAAGCGCAGGATTGCTTCAGGCCCTCTTCTGGTTCTGGGGGGCAGGCTGAGCTTGTGCTTAATTCTTCTTCCTGATGGGAAAATAGAGTGACCTGTGCCTGTCCCAACACCTAGAGCTAGTCTCTCATTGGTTCCCCCTCTTCCCGTTCATCCTCAGGACAAATTGCAACCTGTACGGAACAGGAGGTTAAAGGTGCTGATTCTCCAAGGAGGGAGATGGCTAGTAAATCGGCTGGAATGGCGAACCCGAGCAAAGGAGATGAGAAATGAGGTGCGTTTTAGAAACCTTTCCCGATCACACGGTGTACCATCTTCTGGGTTTCTCATGCCTGTTTTCGACGTAGGAAGATGCCCTTGAACCTGGAGATTTGGGACCCATGGGATGGGTACCATGCAGTATTACTTGAAAGGGTCGGCGTTGGCTCACCCAACCTCACCGAACCTCTCAGCCCCAAGAGTGTCCACCCTTATGTCTCAATCAGCTGTGCGTCTAGATATGGACAATCCAGGTTGCATCACAGCCCCTGAACGAATTTTGTAAGAATTTCTCTCTCTTTCACTGTCTTTGTTTCACGGGTTTTGAAAAGTAATTTATTTTTATAATGGGGTTTAGCTGCTTTTCACGGCTGTGTTTATGCCGCTTTACACCCCCTTGACTCACTGACGGAGAGATATCAATACATAGGTTTGAAGATTCTTACTAGTCAGATATATTCTTGTGTGGTGAATAGGGGGTGTTGAGTCCAGTTCACTGAAAAAGGAATAGGTCTTGTCTCTTACATATTGGGTTTATGGAACGGTATCTGAGCTAATTTGAAACCCTTGTTTTATGCATCACCCCACCTCACCTTTACCGTTCAGCAGCCATAGTGTGTTTCCTAAACGTGTGACTCTGTTCTGTTTTGTAATTCAGTTCAAGTGTAGCGGTTTTTACATTCCCTCTCTAAGTGATATCTTATGATAAGTGTCTTTTTCTGTGTGACTTATTTCACTTAGAATCGTCGTACCTAAATCCACTCATCGTGCTGCTACTAGCCTTATGACGTTGATTTCATGGCTGAGTGATATTCCATTGTACATGTGGACCACAACTTCTTTATCCATTTTTCTCTTTCCTAGGATATTTAAGGTGTAATGAAGTGGGGGTTCTTGTCAACAGAGCAGCCCTAAACTTTGGGGTGCCTGTGTCTTGCTGATTTTTAGTTTTCCCAATTTATACGCCCATGAGTGGAAGTGCCCTATGCTCTCCAAGCTGTGTTTTTTAGATGTTTCAGAACACACCGTACACTTCTCCAGAGTGGCTGTTGGCAATTTACATCCCACCCATCAGCATAGCAAGGCTCCCATTTCTCCATGGCCGGTCCTGCATTTCTGGTTTGGACACTTTTTTCCGCATGGCCCTTTTGCCCGCTGGGAAGCGAGACTTCTTTGGAGCGCTGATTGGCCTTTCCAGGTTGCTTGGTTGGCCAAAAAGGGCGTATGCGTTTTTTCCTGAATATATTCAGGAAAAAACGTATACGCCCTTTTTGGCCAAGGGCATCATTGTCCACGTTTTGCCGCTTTTCAGGTGCTTTCAAGGCGATTCGAATCTACCTCCTGAAATCTGTTTCCTGCAATTCTGCCTTGCTTTCAAAGCCTCTTCGTTGCCTTCCCTTAATATATTTGTGGACGAGAGGTATCATTTAAAACTCTGCAGGTTTGTGAATTGCAGTGCCCCTGAGCTCCATTTTTCAACTCGCTTTTTTGGGAGCTGGCCGCAAAAGCGCAGGATTGCTTCAGGCCCTCTTCTGGTTCTGGGGGGCAGGCTGAGCTTGTGCTTAATTCTTCTTCCTGATGGGAAAATAGAGTGACCTGTGCCTGTCCCAACACCTAGAGCTAGTCTCTCATTGGTTCCCCCTCTTCCCGTTCATCCTCAGGACAAATTGCAACCTGTACGGAACAGGAGGTTAAAGGTGCTGATTCTCCAAGGAGGGAGATGGCTAGTAAATCGGCTGGAATGGCGAACCCGAGCAAAGGAGATGAGAAATGAGGTGCGTTTTAGAAACCTTTCCCGATCACACGGTGTACCATCTTCTGGGTTTCTCATGCCTGTTTTCGACGTAGGAAGATGCCCTTGAACCTGGAGATTTGGGACCCATGGGATGGGTACCATGCAGTATTACTTGAAAGGGTCTGCGTTGGCTCACCCAACCTCACCAAACCTCTCAGCCCCAAGAGTGTCCACCCTTATGTCTCAATCAGCTGTGGGTCTAGATATGGTCAATCCAGGTTGCATCACAGCCCCTGAACGAATTTTGTAAGAATTTCTCTCTCTTTCACTGTCTTTGTTTCACGGGTTTTGAAAAGTAATTTATTTTTATAATGGGGTTTAGCTGCTTTTCACGGCTGTGTTTATGCCGCTTTACACCCCCTTGACTCACTGACGGAGAGATATCAATACATAGGTTTGAAGATTCTTACTAGTCAGATATATTCTTGTGTGGTGAATAGGGGGTGTTGAGTCCAGTTCACTGAAAAAGGAATAGGTCTTGTCTCTTACATATTGGGTTTATGGAACGGTATCTGAGCTAATTTGAAACCCTTGTTTTATGCATCACCCCACCTCACCTTTCCCGTTCAGCAGCCATAGTGTGTGTCCTAAACGTGTGACTCTGTTCTGTTTTGTAATTCAGTTCAAGTGTAGCGGTTTTTACATTCCCTCTCTAAGTGATATCTTATGATAAGTGTCTTTTTCTGTGTGACTTATTTCACTTAGAATCGTCGTACCTAAATCCACTCATCGTGCTGCTACTAGCCTTATGACGTTGATTTCATGGCTGAGTGATATTCCATTGTACATGTGGACCACAACTTCTTTATCCATTTTTCTCTTTCCTAGGATATTTAAGGTGTAATGAAGTGGGGGTTCTTGTCAACAGAGCAGCCCTAAACTTTGGGGTGCCTGTGTCTTGCTGATTTTTAGTTTTCCCATTTTATACGCCCATGAGTGGAAGTGCCCTATGCTCTCCAAGCTGTGTTTTTTAGATGTTTCAGAACACACCGTAAACTTCTCCAGAGTGGCTGTTGGCAATTTACATCCCACCCATCAGCGTAGCAAGGCTCCCATTTCTCCATGGCCGGTCCTGCATTTCTGGTTTGGACACTTTTTTCCGCATGGCCCTTTTGCCCGCTGGGAAGCGAAACTTCTTTGGAGCGCTGATTGGCCTTTCCAGGTTGCTTGGTTGGCCAAAAAGGGCGTATGCGTTTTTTCCTGAATATATTCAGGAAAAAACGCATACGCCCTTTTTGGCCAAGGGCATCATTGTCCACGTTTTGCCGCTTTTCATGTGCTTTCAAGGCGATTCGAATCTACCTCCTGAAATCTGTTTCCTGCAATTCTGCCTTGCTTTCAAAGCCTCTTCGTTGCCTTCCCTTAATATATTTGTGGACGAGAGGTATCATTTAAAACTCTGCAGGTTTGTGAATTGCAGTGCCCCTGAGCTCCATTTTTCAACTCGCTTTTTTGGGAGCTGGCCGCAAAAGCGCAGGATTGCTTCAGGCCCTCTTCTGGTTCTGGGGGGCAGGCTGAGCTTGTGCTTAATTCTTCTTCCTGATGGGAAAATAGAGTGACCTGTGCCTGTCCCAACACCTAGAGCTAGTCTCTCATTGGTTCCCCCTCTTCCCGTTCATCCTCAGGACAAATTGCAACCTGTACGGAACAGGAGGTTAAAGGTGCTGATTCTCCAAGGAGGGAGATGGCTAGTAAATCGGCTGGAATGGCGAACCCGAGCAAAGGAGATGAGAAATGAGGTGCGTTTTAGAAACCTTTCCCGATCACACGGTGTACCATCTTCTGGGTTTCTCATGCCTGTTTTCGACGTAGGAAGATGCCCTTGAACCTGGAGATTTGGGACCCATGGGATGGGTACCATGCAGTATTACTTGAAAGGGTCTGCGTTGGCTCACCCAACCTCACCAAACCTCTCAGCCCCAAGAGTGTCCACCCTTATGTCTCAATCAGCTGTGGGTCTAAATATGGTCAATCCAGCTTGCATCACAGCCCCTGAACGAATTTTGTAAGAATTTCTCTCTCTTTCACTGTCTTTGTTTCACGGGTTTTGAAAAGTAATTTATTTTTATAATGGGGTTTAGCTGCTTTTCACGGCTGTGTTTATGCCGCTTTACACCCCCTTGACTCACTTACGGAGAGATATCAATACATAGGTTTGAAGATTCTTACTAGTCAGATATATTCTTGTGCGGTGAATAGGGGGTGTTGAGTCCAGTTCACTGAAAAAGGAATAGGTCTTGTCTCTTACATATTGGGTTTATGGAACGGTATCTGAGCTAATTTGAAACCCTTGTTTTATGCATCACCCCACCTCACCTTTCCCGTTCAGCAGCCATAGTGTGTTTCCTAAACGTGTGACTCTGTTCTGTTTGGTAATTCAGTTCAAGTGTAGCGGTTTTTACATTCCCTCTCTAAGTGATATCTTAGGATAAGTGTCTTTTTCTGTGTGACTTATTTCACTTAGAATCGTCGTACCTAAATCCACTCATCGTGCTGCTACTAGCCTTATGACGTTGATTTCATGGCTGAGTGATATTCCATTGTACATGAGGACCACAACTTCTTTATCCATTTTTCTCTTTCCTAGGATATTTAAGGTGTAATGAAGTGGGGGTTCTTGTCAACAGAGCAGCCCTAAACTTTGGGGTGCCTGTGTCTTGCAGATTTTTAGTTTTCCCAATTTATACGCCCATGAGTGGAAGTGCCCTATGCTCTCCAAGCTGTGTTTTTTAGATGTTTCAGAACACACCGTACACTTCTCCCGAGTGGCTGTTGGCAATTTACATCCCACCCATCAGCGTAGCAAGGCTCCCATTTCTCCATGGCCGGTCCTGCATTTCTGGTTTGGACACTTTTTTCCCTATCGCCCTTTTGCCCGCTAGGAAGCGAGACTTCTTTGGAGTGCTGATTTGCCTTTCCAGGTTGCTTGGTTGGCCAAAAAGTGCGTATGCGTTTTTTCCTGAATATATTCAGGAAAAAACGCATACGCCCTTTTTGGCCAAGGGCATCATTGTCCACGTTTTGCCGCTTTTCATGTGCTTTCAAGGCGATTCGAATCTACCTCCTGAAATCTGTTTCCTGCAATTCTGCATTGCTTTCAAAGCCTCTTCGTTGCCTTCCCTTAATATATTTGTGGACGAGAGGTATCATTTAAAACTCTGCAGGTTTGTGAATTGCAGTGCCCCTGAGCTCCATTTTTCAACGCGCTTTTTTGGGAGCTGGCCGCAAAAGCGCAGGATTGCTTCAGGCCCTCTTCTGGTTCTGGGGGGCAGGCTGAGCTTGTGCTTAATTCTTCTTCCTGATGGGAAAATAGAGTGACCTGTGCCTGTCCCAACACCTAGAGCTAGTCTCTCATTGGTTCCCCCTCTTCCCGTTCATCCTCAGGACAAATTGCAACCTGTACGGAACAGGAGGTTAAAGGTGCTGATTCTCCAAGGAGGGAGATGGCTAGTAAATCGGCTGGAATGGCGAACCCGAGCAAAGGAGATGAGAAATGAGGTGCGTTTTAGAAACCTTTCCCGATCACACGGTGTACCATCTTCTGGGTTTCTCATGCCTGTTTTCGACGTAGGAAGATGCCCTTGAACCTGGAGATTTGGGACCCATGGGATGGGTACCATGCAGTATTACTTGAAAGGGTCTGCGTTGGCTCACCCAACCTCACCGAACCTCTCAGCCCCAAGAGTGTCCACCCTTATGTCTCAATCAGCTGTGGGTCTAGATATGGTCAATCCAGGTTGCATCACAGCCCCTGAACGAATTTTGTAAGAATTTCTCTCTCTTTCACTGTCTTTGTTTCACGGGTTTTGAAAAGTAATTTATTTTTATAATGGGGTTTAGCTGCTTTTCACGGCTGTGTTTATGCCGCTTTACACCCCTTTGACTCACTTACGGACAGATATCAATACATAGGTTTGAAGATTCTTACTAGTCAGATATATTCTTGTGCGGTGAATAGGGGCTGTTGAGTCCAGTTCACTGAAAAAGGAATAGGTCTTGTCTCTTACATATTGGGTTTATGGAACGGTATCTGAGCTAATTTGAAACCCTTGTTTTATGCATCACCCCACCTCACCTTGCCCGTTCAGCAGCCATAGTGTGTTTTCTAAACGTGTGACTCTGTTCTGTTTTGTAATTCAGTTCAAGTGTAGCGGTTTTTACATTCCCTCTCTAAGTGATATCTTATGATAAGTGTCTTTTTCTGTGTGTCTTATTTCATTTAGAATCGTCGTACCTAAATCCACTCATCGTGCTGCTACTAGCCTTATGACGTTGATTTCATGGCTGAGTGATATTCCATTGTACATGAGGACCACAACTTCTTTATCCATTTTTCTCTTTCCTAGGATATTTAAGGTGTAATGAAGTGGGGGTTCTTGTCAACAGAGCAGCCCTAAACTTTGGGGTGCCTGTGTCTTGCTGATTTTTAGTTTTCCCAATTTATACGTCCATGAGTGGAAGTGCCCTATGCTCTCCAAGCTCTGTTTTTTAGATGTTTCAGAACACACCGTACACTTCTCCAGAGTGGCTGTTGGCAATTTACATCCCACCCATCAGCGTAGCAAGGCTCCCATTTCTCCATGGCCGGTCCTGCATTTCTGGTTTGGACACTTTTTTCCGCATGGCCCTTTTGCCCGCTGGGAAGCGAGACTTCTTTGGAGCGCTGATTGGCCTTTCCAGGTTGCTTGGTTGGCCAAAAAGGGCGTATGCGTTTTTTCCTGAATATATTCAGGAAAAAACGCATACGCCCTTTTTGGCCAAGGGCATCATTGTCCACGTTTTGCCGCTTTTCATGTGCTTTCAAGGCGATTCGAATCTACCTCCTGAAATCTGTTTCCTGCAATTCTGCCTTGCTTTCAAAGCCTCTTCGTTGCCTTCCCTTAATATATTTGTGGACGAGAGGTATCATTTAAAACTCTGGCAGGTTTGTGAATTGCAGTGCCCCTGAGCTCCATTTTTCAACTCGCTTTTTTGGGAGCTGGCCGCAAAAGCGCAGGATTGCTTCAGGCCCTCTTCTGGTTCTGGGGGGCAGGCTGAGCTTGTGCTTAATTCTTCTTCCTGATGGGAAAATAGAGTGACCTGTGCCTGTCCCAACACCTAGAGCTAGTCTCTCATTGGTTCCCCCTCTTCCCGTTCATCCTCAGGACAAATTGCAACCTGTACGGAACAGGAGGTTAAAGGTGCTGATTCTCCAAGGAGGGAGATGGCTAGTAAATCGGCTGGAATGGCGAACCCGAGCAAAGGACATGAGAAATGAGGTGCGTTTTAGAAACCTTTCCCGATCACACGGTGTACCATCTTCTGGGTTTCTCATGCCTGTTTTCGACGTAGGAAGATGCCCTTGAACCTGGAGATTTGGGACCCATGGGATGGGTACCATGCAGTATTACTTGAAAGGGTCTGCGTTGGCTCACCCAACCTCACCAAACCTCTCAGCCCCAAGAGTGTCCACCCTTATGTCTCAATCAGCTGTGGGTCTAGATATGGTCAATCCAGGTTGCATCACAGCCCCTGAACGAATTTTGTAAGAATTTCTCTCTCTTTCACTGTCTTTGTTTCACGGGTTTTGAAAAGTAATTTATTTTTATAATGGGGTTTAGCTGCTTTTCACGGCTGTGTTTATGCCGCTTTACACCCCCTTGACTCACTTACGGAGAGATATCAATACATAGGTTTGAAGATTCTTACTAGTCAGATATATTCTTGTGTGGTGAATAGGGGGTGTTGAGTCCAGTTCACTGAAAAAGGAATAGGTCTTGTCTCTTACATATTGGGTTTATGGAACGGTATCTGAGCTAATTTGAAACCCTTGTTTTATGCATCACCCCACCTCACCTTTCCCGTTCAGCAGCCATAGTGTGTTTTCTAAACGTGTGACTCTGTTCTGTTTTGCAATTCAGTTCAAGTGTAGCGGTTTTTACATTCCCTCTCTAAGTGATATCTTAGGATAAGTGTCTTTTTCTGTGTGACTTATTTCACTTAGAATCGTCGTACCTAAATCCACTCATCGTGCTGCTACTGGCCTTATGACGTTGATTTCATGGCTGAGTGATATTCCATTGTACATGAGGACCACAACTTCTTTATCCATTTTTCTCTTTCCTAGGATATTTAAGGTGTAATGAAGTGGGGGTTCTTGTCAACAGAGCAACCCTAAACTTTGGGGTGCCTGTGTCTTGCTGATTTTTAGTTTTCCCAATTTATACGCCCATGAGTGGAAGTGCCCTATGCTCTCCAAGCTGTGTTTTTTAGATGTTTCAGAACACACCGTACACTTCTCCAGAGTGGCTGTTGGCAATTTACATCCCACCCATCAGCGTAGCAAGGCTCCCATTTCTCCATGGCCGGTCCTGCATTTCTGGTTTGGACACTTTTTTCCACATGGCCCTTTTGCCCGCTGGGAAGCGAGACTTCTTTGGAGCGCTGATTGGCCTTTCCAGGTTGCTTGGTTGGCCAAAAAGTGCGTATGCGTTTTTTCCTGAATATATTCAGGAAAAAACGCATACGCCCTTTGTGGCCAAGGGCATCATTGTCCACGTTTTGCCGCTTTTCATGTGCTTTCAAGGCGATTCGAATCTACCTCCTGAAATCTGTTTCCTGCAATTCTGCCTTGCTTTCAAGGCCGCTTCGTTGCCTTCCCTTAATATATTTGTGGACGAGAGGTATCATTTAAATCTCTGCAGGTTTGTGAATTGCAGTGCCCCTGAGCTCCATTTTTCAACTCGCTTTTTTGGGAGCTGGCCGCAAAAGCGCAGGATTGCTTCAGGCCCTCTTCTGGTTCTGGGGGGCAGGCTGAGCTTGTGCTTAATTCTTCTTCCTGATGGGAAAATAGAGTGACCTGTGCCTGTCCCAACACCTAGAGCTAGTCTCTCATTGGTTCCCCCTCTTCCCGTTCATCCTCAGGACAAATTGCAACCTGTACGGAACAGGAGGTTAAAGGTGCTGATTCTCCAAGGAGGGAGATGGCTAGTAAATCGGCTGGAATGGCGAACCCGAGCAAAGGAGATGAGAAATGAGGTGCGTTTTAGAAACCTTTCCCGATCACACGGTGTACCATCTTCTGGGTTTCTCATGCCTGTTTTCGACGTAGGAAGATGCCCTTGAACCTGGAGATTTGGGACCCATGGGATGGGTACCATGCAGTATTACTTGAAAGGGTCGGCGTTGGCTCACCCAACCTCACCGAACCTCTCAGCCCCAAGAGTGTCCACCCTTATGTCTCAATCAGCTGTGCGTCTAGATATGGACAATCCAGGTTGCATCACAGCCCCTGAACGAATTTTGTAAGAATTTCTCTCTCTTTCACTGTCTTTGTTTCACGGGTTTTGA
Organism: Balaenoptera acutorostrata; assembly: GCF_949987535.1. Lineage (NCBI taxonomy): Eukaryota > Metazoa > Chordata > Mammalia > Artiodactyla > Balaenopteridae > Balaenoptera > Balaenoptera acutorostrata. Next base: position 507,219 of record NW_026646000.1, read on the forward strand.
AAAGTAATTTATTTTTATAATGGGGTTTAGCTGCTTTTCACGGCTGTGTTTATGCCGCTTTACACCCCCTTGACTCACTGACGGAGAGATATCAATACATAGGTTTGAAGATTCTTACTAGTCAGATATATTCTTGTGTGGTGAATAGGGGGTGTTGAGTCCAGTTCACTGAAAAAGGAATAGGTCTTGTCTCTTTCATATTGGGTTTATGGAACGGTATCTGAGCTAATTTGAAACCCTTGTTTTATGCATCACCCCACCTCACCTTTCCCGTTCAGCAGCCATAGTGTGTTTCCTAAACGTGTGACTCTGTTCTGTTTTGTAATTCAGTTCAAGTGTAGCGGTTTTTACATTCCCTCTCTAAGTGATATCTTATGATAAGTGTCTTTTTCTGTGTGACTTATTTCACTTAGAATCGTCGTACCTAAATCCACTCATCGTGCTGCTACTAGCCTTATGACGTTGATTTCATGGCTGAGTGATATTCCATTGTACATGTGGACCACAACTTCTTTATCCATTTTTCTCTTTCCTAGGATATTTAAGGTGTAATGAAGTGGGGGTTCTTGTCAACAGAGCAGCCCTAAACTTTGGGGTGCCTGTGTCTTGCTGATTTTTAGTTTTCCCATTTTATACGCCCATGAGTGGAAGTGCCCTATGCTCTCCAAGCTGTGTTTTTTAGATGTTTCAGAACACACCGTAAACTTCTCCAGAGTGGCTGTTGGCAATTTACATCCCACCCATCAGCGTAGCAAGGCTCCCATTTCTCCATGGCCGGTCCTGCATTTCTGGTTTGGACACTTTTTTCCGCATGGCCCTTTTGCCCGCTGGGAAGCGAGACTTCTTTGGAGCGCTGATTGGCCTTTCCAGGTTGCTTGGTTGGCCAAAAAGGGCGTATGCGTTTTTTCCTGAATATATTCAGGAAAAAACGCATACGCCCTTTTTGGCCAAGGGCATCATTGTCCACGTTTTGCCGCTTTTCATGTGCTTTCAAGGCGATTCGAATCTACCTCCTGAAATCTGTTTCCTGCAATTCTGCCTTGCTTTCAAAGCCTCTTCGTTGCCTTCCCTTAATATATTTGTGGACGAGAGGTATCATTTAAAACTCTGCAGGTTTGTGAATTGCAGTGCCCCTGAGCTCCATTTTTCCACTCGCTTTTTTGGGAGCTGGCCGCAAAAGCGCAGGATTGCTTCAGGCCCTCTTCTGGTTCTGGGGGGCAGGCTGAGCTTTTGCTTAATTCTTCTTCCTGATGGGAAAATAGAGTGACCTGTGCCTGTCCCAACACCTAGAGCTAGTCTCTCATTGGTTCCCCCTCTTCCCGTTCATCCTCAGGACAAATTGCAACCTGTACGGAACAGGAGGTTAAAGGTGCTGATTCTCCAAGGAGGGAGATGGCTAGTAAATCGGCTGGAATGGCGAACCCGAGCAAAGGAGATGAGAAATGAGGTGCGTTTTAGAAACCTTTCCCGATCACACGGTGTACCATCTTCTGGGTTTCTCATGCCTGTTTTCGATGTAGGAAGATGCCCTTGAACCTGGAGATTTGGGACCCATGGGATGGGTACCATGCAGTATTACTTGAAAGGGTCTGCGTTGGCTCACCCAACCTCACCGAACCTCTCAGCCCCAAGAGTGTCCACCCTTATGTCTCAATCAGCTGTGGGTCTAGATATGGTCAATCCAGGTTGCATCACAGCCCCTGAACGAATTTTGGAAGAATTTCTCTCTCTTTCACTGTCTTTGTTTCACGGGTTTTGAAAAGTAATTTATTTTTATAATGGGGTTTAGCTGCTTTTCACGGCTGTGTTTATGCCGCTTTACACCCCCTTGACTCACTTACAGAGAGATATCAATACATAGGTTTGAGGATTCTTACTAGTCAGATATATTCTTGTGCGGTGAATAGGGGGTGTTGAGTCCAGTTCACTGAAAAAGGAATAGGTCTTGTCTCTTACATATTGGGTTTATGGAACGGTATCTGAGCTAATTTGAAACCCTTGTTTTATGCATCACCCCACCTCACCTTGCCCGTTCAGCAGCCATAGTGTGTTTTCTAAACGTGTGACTCTGTTCTGTTTTGTAATTCAGTTCAAGTGTAGCGGTTTTTACATTCCCTCTCTAAGTGATATCTTATGATAAGTGTCTTTTTCTATGTGACTTATTTCACTTAGAATCGTCGTACCTAAATCCACTCATCGTGCTGCTACTAGCCTTATGACGTTGATTTCATGGCTGAGTGATATTCCATTGTACATGAGGACCACAACTTCTTTATCCATTTTTCTCTTTCCTAGGATATTTAAGGTGTAATGAAGTGGGGGTTCTTGTCAACAGAGCAGCCCTAAACTTTGGGGTGCCTGTGTCTTGCTGATTTTTAGTTTTCCCAATTTATACGTCCATGAGTGGAAGTGCCCTATGCTCTCCAAGGTGTGTTTTTTAGATGTTTCAGAACACACCGTACACTTCTCCAGAGTGGCTGTTGGCAATTTACATCCCACCCATCAGCGTAGCAAGGCTCCCATTTCTCCATGGCCGGTCCTGCATTTCTGGTTTGGACACTTTTTTCCGCATGGCTCTTTTGCCCGCTGGGAAGCGAGACTTCTTTGGAGCGCTGATTGGCCTTTCCAGGTTGCTTGGTTGGCCAAAAAGGGCGTATGCGTTTTTTCCTGAATATATTCAGGAAAAAACGCATACGCCCTTTTTGGCCAAGGGCATCATTGTCCACGTTTTGCCGCTTTTCAGGTGCTTTCAAGGCGATTCGAATCTACCTCCTGAAATCTGTTTCCTGCAATTCTGCCTTGCTTTCAAAGCCTCTTCGTTGCCTTCCCTTAATATATTTGTGGACGAGAGTTATCATTTAAAACTCTGCAGGTTTGTGAATTGCAGTGCCCCTGAGCTCCATTTTTCAACTCGCTTTTTTGGGAGCTGGCCGCAAAGGCGCAGGATTGCTTCAGGCCCTCTTCTGGTTCTGGGGGGCAGGCTGAGCTTGTGCTTAATTCTTCTTCCTGATGGAAAAATAGAGTGACCTGTGCCTGTCTCAACCACTAGAGCTAGTCTCTCATTGGTTCCCCCTCTTCCCGTTCATCCTCAGGACAAATTGCAACCTGTACGGAACAGGAGGTTAAAGGTGCTGATTCTCCAAGGAGGGAGATGGCTAGTAAATCGGCTGGAATGGCGAACCCGAGCAAAGGAGATGAGAAATGAGGTGCGTTTTAGAAACCTTTCCCGATCACACGGTGTACCATCTTCTGGGTTTCTCATGCCTGTTTTCGACGTAGGAAGATGCCCTTGAACCTGGAGATTTGGGACCCATGGGATGGGTACCATGCAGTATTACTTGAAAGGGTCTGCGTTGGCTCACCCAACCTCACCGAACTTCTCAGCCCCAAGAGTGTCCACCCTTATGTCTCAATCAGCTGTGGGTCTAGATATGGTCAATCCAGGTTGCATCACAGCCCCTGAACGAATTTTGTAAGAATTTCTCTCTCTTTCACTGTCTTTGTTTCACGGGTTTTGAAAAGTAATTTATTTTTATAATGGGGTTTAGCTGCTTTTCACGGCTGTGTTCATGCCGCTTTACACCCCCTTGACTCACTTACGGAGATATATCAATACATAGGTTTGAAGATTCTTACTAGTCAGATATATTCTTGTGCGGTGAATAGGGGGTGTTGAGTCCAGTTCACTGAAAAAGGAATAGGTCTTGTCTCTTACATATTGGGTTTATGGAACGGTATCTGAGCTAATTTGAAACCCTTGTTTTATGCATCACCCCACCTCACCTTGCCCGTTCAGCAGCCATAGTGTGTTTTCTAAACGTGTGACTCTGTTCTGTTTTGTAATTCAGTTCAAGTGTAGCGGTTTTTACATTCCCTCTCTAAGTGATATCTTATGATAAGTGTCTTTTTCTATGTGACTTATTTCACTTAGAATCGTCGTACCTAAATCCACTCATCGTGCTGCTACTAGCCTTATGACGTTGATTTCATGGCTGAGTGATATTCCATTGTACATGAGGACCACAACTTCTTTATCCATTTTTCTCTTTCCTAGGATATTTAAGGTGTAATGAAGTGGGGGTTCTTGTCAACAGAGCAGCCCTAAACTTTGGGGTGCCTGTGTCTTGCTGATTTTTAGTTTTCCCAATTTATACGTCCATGAGTGGAAGTGCCCTATGCTCTCCAAGGTGTGTTTTTTAGATGTTTCAGAACACACCGTACACTTCTCCAGAGTGGCTGTTGGCAATTTACATCCCACCCATCAGCGTAGCAAGGCTCCCATTTCTCCATGGCCGGTCCTGCATTTCTGGTTTGGACACTTTTTTCCGCATGGCTCTTTTGCCCGCTGGGAAGCGAGACTTCTTTGGAGCGCTGATTGGCCTTTCCAGGTTGCTTGGTTGGCCAAAAAGGGCGTATGCGTTTTTTCCTGAATATATTCAGGAAAAAACGCATACGCCCTTTTTGGCCAAGGGCATCATTGTCCACGTTTTGCCGCTTTTCAGGTGCTTTCAAGGCGATTCGAATCTACCTCCTGAAATCTGTTTCCTGCAATTCTGCCTTGCTTTCAAAGCCTCTTCGTTGCCTTCCCTTAATATATTTGTGGACGAGAGTTATCATTTAAAACTCTGCAGGTTTGTGAATTGCAGTGCCCCTGAGCTCCATTTTTCAACTCGCTTTTTTGGGAGCTGGCCGCAAAGGCGCAGGATTGCTTCAGGCCCTCTTCTGGTTCTGGGGGGCAGGCTGAGCTTGTGCTTAATTCTTCTTCCTGATGGAAAAATAGAGTGACCTGTGCCTGTCTCAACCACTAGAGCTAGTCTCTCATTGGTTCCCCCTCTTCCCGTTCATCCTCAGGACAAATTGCAACCTGTACGGAACAGGAGGTTAAAGGTGCTGATTCTCCAAGGAGGGAGATGGCTAGTAAATCGGCTGGAATGGCGAACCCGAGCAAAGGAGATGAGAAATGAGGTGCGTTTTAGAAACCTTTCCCGATCACACGGTGTACCATCTTCTGGGTTTCTCATGCCTGTTTTCGACGTAGGAAGATGCCCTTGAACCTGGAGATTTGGGACCCATGGGATGGGTACCATGCAGTATTACTTGAAAGGGTCTGCGTTGGCTCACCCAACCTCACCGAACTTCTCAGCCCCAAGAGTGTCCACCCTTATGTCTCAATCAGCTGTGGGTCTAGATATGGTCAATCCAGGTTGCATCACAGCCCCTGAACGAATTTTGTAAGAATTTCTCTCTCTTTCACTGTCTTTGTTTCACGGGTTTTGAAAAGTAATTTATTTTTATAATGGGGTTTAGCTGCTTTTCACGGCTGTGTTCATGCCGCTTTACACCCCCTTGACTCACTTACGGAGATATATCAATACATAGGTTTGAAGATTCTTACTAGTCAGATATATTCTTGTGCGGTGAATAGGGGGTGTTGAGTCCAGTTCACTGAAAAAGGAATAGGTCTTGTCTCTTACATATTGGGTTTATAGAACGGTATCGGAGCTAATTTGAAACCCTTGTTTTATGCATCACCCCACCTCACCTTGCCCGTTCAGCAGCCATAGTGTGTTTTCTAAACGTGTGACTCTGTTCTGTTTTGTAATTCAGTTCAAGTGTAGCGGTTTTTACATTCCCTCTCTAAGTGATATCTTAGGATAAGTGTCTTTTTCTGTGTGACTTATTTCACTTAGAATCGTCGTACCTAAATCCACTCATCGTGCTGCTACTAGTCTTATGACGTTGATTTCATGGCTGAGTGATATTCCATTGTACATGAGGACCCCAACTTCTTTATCCATTTTTCTCTTTCCTAGGATATTTAAGGTGTAATGAAGTGGGGGTTCTTGTCAACGGAGCAGCCCTAAACTTTGGGGTGCCTGTGTCTTCCTGATTTTTAGTTTTCCCAATTTATACGTCCATGACTGGAAGTGCCCTATGCTCTCCAAGCTGTGTTTTTTAGATGTTTCAGAACACACCGTACACTTCTCCAGAGTGGCTGTTGGCAATTTACCTCCCAGCCATCAGCGTAGCAAGGCTCCCATTTCTCCATGGCCGGTCCTGCATTTCTGGTTTGGACACTTTTTTCCGCATGGCCCTTTTGCCCGCTGGGAAGCGAGACTTCTTTGGAGCGCTGATTGGCCTTTCCAGGTTGCTTGGTTGGCCAAAAAGGGCGTATGCGTTTTTTCCTGAATATATTCAGGAAAAAACGCATACGCCCTTTTTGGCCAAGGGCATCATTGTCCACGTTTTGCCGCTTTTCAGGTGCTTTCAAGGCGATTCGAATCTACCTCCTGAAATCTGTTTCCTGCAATTCTGCCTTGCTTTCAAAGCCTCTTCGTTGCCTTCCCTTAATATATTTGTGGACGAGAGGTATCATTTAAAACTCTGCAGGTTTGTGAATTGCAGTGCCCCTGAGCTCCATTTTTCAACTCGCTTTTTTGGGAGCTGGCCGCAAAAGCGCAGGATTGCTTCAGGCCCTCTTCTGGTTCTGGGGGCAGGCTGAGCTTGTGCTTAATTCTTCTTCCTGATGGGAAAATAGAGTGACCTGTGCCTGTCTCAACCACTAGAGCTAGTCTCTCATTGGTTCCCCCTCTTCCCGTTCATCCTCAGGACAAATTGCAACCTGTACGGAACAGGAGGTTAAAGGTGCTGATTCTCCAAGGAGGGAGATGGCTAGTAAATCGGCTGGAATGGCGAACCCGAGCAAAGGAGATGAGAAATGAGGTGCGTTTTAGAAACCCTTCCCGATCACACTGTGTACCATCTTCTGGGTTTCTCATGCCTGTTTTCGATGTAGGAAGATGCTCTTGAACCTGGAGATTTGGGACCCATGGGATGGGTACCATGCAGTATTACTTGAAAGGGTCTGCGTTGGCTCACCCAACCTCACCGAACCTCTCAGCCCCAAGAGTGTCCACCCTTATGTCTCAATCAGCTGTGGGTCTAGATATGGTCAAGCCAGGTTGCATCACAGCCCCTGAACGAATTTTGTAAGAATTTCTCTCTCTTTCACTGTCTTTGTTTCACGGGTTTTGAAAAGTAATTTATTTTTATAATGGGGTTTAGCTGCTTTTCACGGCTGTGTTTATGCCGCTTTACACCCCCTTGACTCACTTACGGAGATATATCAATACATAGGTTTGAAGATTATTACTAGTCAGATATATTCTTGTGCGGTGAATAGGGGGTGTTGAGTCCAGTTCACTGAAAAAGGAATAGGTCTTGTCTCTTACATATTGGGTTTATGGAACGGTATCTGAGCTAATTTGAAACCCTTGTTTTATGCATCACCCCACCTCACCTTGCCCGTTCAGCAGCCATAGTGTGTTTTCTAAACGTGTGACTCTGTTCTGTTTTGTAATTCAGTTCAAGTGTAGCGGTTTTTACATTCCCTCTCTAACTGATATCTTAGGATAAGTGTCTTTTTCTGTGTGACTTATTTCACTTAGAATCGTCGTACCTAAATCCACTCATCGTGCTGCTACTAGCCTTATGACGTTGATTTCATGGCTGAGTGATATTCCATTGTACATGAGGACCCCAACTTCTTTATCCATTTTTCTCTTTCCTAGGATATTTAAGGTGTAATGAAGTGGGGGTTCTTATCAACAGAGCACCCCTAAACTTTGGGGTGCCTGTGTCTTGCTGATTTTTAGTTTTCCCAATTTATACGCCCATGAGTGGAAGTGCCCTATGCTCTCCAAGCTGTGTTTTTTAGATGTTTCTGAACACACCGTACACTTCTCCAGAGTGGCTGTTGGCAATTTACATCCCACCCATCAGCGTAGCAAGGCTCCCATTTCTCCATGGCCGGTCCTGCATTTCTGGTTTGGACACTTTTTTCCGCATGGCCCTTTTGCCCGCTGGGAAGCGAGACTTCTTTGGAGCGCTGATTGGCCTTTCCAGGTTGCTTGGTTGGCCAAAAAGGGCGTATGCGTTTTTTCCTGAATATATTCAGGAAAAAACGCATACGCCCTTTTTGGCCAAGGGCATCATTGTCCACGTTTTGCCGCTTTTCAGGTGCTTTCAAGGCGATTCGAATCTACCTCCTGAAATCTGTTTCCTGCAATTCTGCCTTGCTTTCAAAGCCTCTTCGTTGCCTTCCCTTAATATATTTGTGGACGAGAGGTATCATTTAAAACTCTGCAGGTTTGTGAATTGCAGTGCCCCTGAGCTCCATTTTTCAACTCGCTTTTTTGGGAGCTGGCCGCAAAAGCGCAGGATTGCTTCAGGCCCTCTTCTGGTTCTGGGGGCAGGCTGAGCTTGTGCTTAATTCTTCTTCCTGATGGGAAAATAGAGTGACCTGTGCCTGTCTCAACCACTAGAGCTAGTCTCTCATTGGTTCCCCCTCTTCCCGTTCATCCTCAGGACAAATTGCAACCTGTACGGAACAGGAGGTTAAAGGTGCTGATTCTCCAAGGAGGGAGATGGCTAGTAAATCGGCTGGAATGGCGAACCCGAGCAAAGGAGATGAGAAATGAGGTGCGTTTAAGAAACCTTTCCCGATCACACGGTGTACCATCTTCTGGGTTTCTCATGCCTGTTTTCGATGTAGGAAGATGCCCTTGAACCTGGAGATTTGGGACCCATGGGATGGGTACCATGCAGTATTACTTGAAAAGGTCTGCGTTGGCTCACCCAACCTCACCGAACCTCTCAGCCCCAAGAGTGTCCACCCTTATGTCTCAATCAGCTGTGGGTCTAGATATGGTCAATCCAGGTTGCATCACAGCCCCTGAACGAATTTTGTAAGAATTTTTCTCTCTTTCACTGTCTTTGTTTCACGGGTTTTGAAAAGTAATTTATTTTTATAATGGGGTTTAGCTGCTTTTCACGGCTGTGTTTATGCCGCTTTACACCCCCTTGACTCACTTACGGAGAGATATCAATACATAGGTTTGAAGATTCTTACTAGTCAGATATATTCTTGTGCGGTGAATAGGGGGTGTTGAGTCCAGTTCACTGAAAAAGGAATAGGTCTTGTCTCTTACATATTGGGTTTATGGAACGGTATCTGAGCTAATTTGAAACCCTTGTTTTATGCATCACCCCACCTCACCTTGCCCGTTCAGCAGCCATAGTGTGTTTTCTAAACGTGTGACTCTGTTCTGTTTTGTAATTCAGTTCAAGTGTAGCGGTTTTTACATTCCCTCTCTACGTGATATCTTAGGATAAGTGTCTTTTTCTGTGTGACTTATTTCACTTAGAATCGTCGTACCTAAATCCACTCATCGTGCTGCTACTAGCCTTATAACGTTGATTTCATGGCAGAGTGATATTCCATTGTACATGAGGACCCCAACTTCTATATCCATTTTTCTCTTTCCTAGGATATTTAAGGTGTAATGAAGTGGGGGTTCTTGTCAACAGAGCAGCCCTAAACTTTGGGGTGCCTGTGTCTTGCTGATTTTTAGTTTTCTCAATTTATACGCCCATGAGTGGAAGTGCCCTATGCTCTCCAAGCTGTGTTTTTTAGATGTTTCAGAACACACCGTACACTTCTCCAGAGTGGCTGTTGGCAATTTACATCCCACCGATCAGCGTAGCAAGGCTCCCATTTCTCCATGGCCGGTCCTGCATTTCTGGTTTGGACACTTTTTTCCGCATGGCCCTTTTGCCCGCTGGGAAGCGAGACTTCTTTGGAGCGCTGATTGGCCTTTCCAGGTTGCTTGGTTGGCCAAAAAGGGCGTATGCGTTTTTTCCTGAATATATTCAGGAAAAAACGCATACGCCCTTTTTGGCCAAGGGCATCATTGTCCACGTTTTGCCGCTTTTCAGGTGCTTTCAAGGCGATTCGAATCTACCTCCTGAAATCTGTTTCCTGCAATTCTGCCTTGCTTTCAAAGCCTCTTCGTTGCCTTCCCTTAATATATTTGTGGACGAGAGGTATCATTTAAAACTCTGCAGGTTTGTGAATTGCAGTGCCCCTGAGCTCCATTTTTCAACTCGCTTTTTTGGGAGCTGGCCGCAAAAGCGCAGGATTGCTTCAGGCCCTCTTCTGGTTCTGGGGGGCAGGCTGAGCTAGTGCTTAATTCTTCTTCCTGATGGGAAAATAGAGTGACCTGTGCCTGTCTCAACCACTAGAGCTAGTCTCTCATTGGTTCCCCCTCTTCCCGTTCATCCTCAGGACAAATTGCAACCTGTACGGAACAGGAGGTTAAAGGTGCTGATTCTCCAAGGAGGGAGATGGCTAGTAAATCGGCTGGAATGGCGAACCCGAGCAAAGGAGATGAGAAATGAGGTGCGTTTTAGAAACCTTTCCCGATCACACGGTGTACCATCTTCTGGGTTTCTCATGCCTGTTTTCGACGTAGGAAGATGCCCTTGAACCTGGAGATTTGGGACCCATGGGATGGGTACCATGCAGTATTACTTGAAAGGGTCTGCGTTGGCTCACCCAACCTCACCGAACCTCTCAGCCCCAAGAGTGTCCACCCTTATGTCTCAATCAGCTGTGGGTCTAGATATGGTCAAGCCAGGTTGCATCACAGCCCCTGAACGAATTTTGTAAGAATTTCTCTCTCTTTCACTGTCTTTGTTTCACGGGTTTTGAAAAGTAATTTATTTTTATAATGGGTTTAGCTGCTTTTCACGGCTGTGTTTATTCCGCTTTACACCCCCTTGACTCACTTACGGAGAGATATCAATACATAGGTTTGAAGATTCTTACTAGTCAGATATATTCTTGTGCGGTGAATAGGGGGTGTTGAGTCCAGTTCACTGAAAAAGGAATAGGTCTTGTCTCTTACATATTGGGTTTATGGAACGGTATCTGAGCTAATTTGAAACCCTTGTTTTATGCATCACCCCACCTCACCTTGCCCGTTCAGCAGCCATAGTGTGTTTTCTAAACGTGTGACTCTGTTCTGTTTTGTAATTCAGTTCAAGTGTAGCGGTTTTTACATTCCCTCTCTAAGTGATATCTTAGGATAAGTGTCTTTTTCTGTGTGACTTATTTCACTTAGAATCGTCGTACCTAAATCCACTCATCGTGCTGCTACTAGCCTTATGACGTTGATTTCATGGCTGAGTGATATTCCATTGTACATGAGGACCCCAACTTCTTTATCCATTTTTCTCTTCCTAGGATATTTAAGGTGTAATGAAGTGGGGGTTCTTGTCAACAGAGCAGCCCTAAACTTTGGGGTGCCTGTGTCTTGCTGATTTTTAGTTTTCCCAATTTATACGTCCATGAGTGGAAGTGCCCTATGCTCTCCAAGCTGTGTTTTTTAGATGTTCAGAACACACCGTACACTTCTCCAGAGTGGCTGTTGGCAATTTACCTCCCACCCATCAGCGTAGCAAGGCTCCCTTTTCTCCATGGCCGGTCCTGCATTTCTGGTTTGGACACTTTTTTCCGCATGGCCCTTTTGCCCGCTGGGAAGCGAGACTCCTTTGGAGCGCTGATTGGCCTTTCCAGGTTGCTTGGTTGGCCAAAAAGGGCGTATGCGTTTTTTCCTGAATATATCAGGAAAAAACGCATACGCCCATTTTGGCCAAGGGCATCATTGTCCACGTTTTGCCGCTTTTCAGGTGCTTTCAAGGCGATTCGAATCTACCTCCTGAAATCTGTTTCCTGCAATTCTGCCTTGCTTTCAAAGCCTCTTCGTTGCCTTCCCTTAATATATTTGTGGACGAGAGGTATCATTTAAAACTCTGCAGGTTTGTGAATTGCAGTGCCCCTGAGCTCCATTTTTCAACTCGCTTTTTTGGGAGCTGGCCGCAAAAGCGCAGCATTGCTTCAGGCCCTCTTCTGGTTCTGGGGGCAGGCTGAGCTTGTGCTTAATTCTTCTTCCTGATGGGAAAATAGAGTGACCTGTGCCTGTCTCAACCACTAGAGCTAGTCTCTCATTGGTTCCCCCTCTTCCCCTTCATCCTCAGGACAAATTGCAACCTGTACGGAACAGGAGGTTAAAGGTGCTGATTCTCCAAGGAGGGAGATGGCTAGTAAATCGGCTGGAATGGCGAACCCGAGCAAAGGAAATGAGAAATGAGGTGCGTTTTAGAAACCTTTCCCGATCACACGGTGTACCATCTTCTGGGTTTCTCATGCCTGTTTTCGATGTAGGAAGATGCCCTTGAACCTGGAGATTTGGGACCCATGGGATGGGTACCATGCAGTATTACTTGAAAGGGTCTGCGTTGGCTCACCCAACCTCACCGAACCTCTCAGCCCCAAGAGTGTCCACCCTTATGTCTCAATCAGCTGTGGGTCTAGATATGGTCAAGCCAGGTTGCATCACAGCCCTTGAACGAATTTTGTAAGAATTTCTCTCTCTTTCACTGTCTTTGTTTCACGGGTTTTGAAAAGTAATTTATTTTTATAATGGGGTTTAGCTGCTTTTCACGGCTGTGTTTATGCCGCTTTACACCCCCTTGACTCACTTACGGAGAGATATCAATACATAGGTTTGAAGATTCTTACTAGTCAGATATATTCTTGTGCGGTGAATAGGGGGTGTTGAGTCCAGTTCACTGAAAAAGGAATAGGTCTTGTCTCTTACATATTGGGTTTATGGAACGGTATCTGAGCTAATTTGAAACCCTTGTTTTATGCATCACCCCACCTCACCTTGCCCGTTCAGCAGCCATAGTGTGTTTTCTAAACGTGTGACTCTGTTCTGTTTTGTAATTCAGTTCAAGTGTAGCGGTTTTTACATTCCCTCTCTAAGTGATATCTTATGATAAGTGTCTTTTTCTGTGTGACTTATTTCACTTAGAATCGTCGTACCTAAATCCACTCATCGTGCTGCTACTAGCCTTATAACGTTGATTTCATGGCTGAGTGATATTCCATTGTACATGAGGACCACAACTTCTTTATCCATTTTTCTCTTTCCTAGGATATTTAAGGTGTAATGAAGTGGGGGTTCTTGTCAACAGAGCAGCCCTAAACTTTGGGGTGCCTGTGTCTTGCTGATTTTTAGTTTTCCCAATTTATACGTCCATGAGTGGAAGTGCCCTATGCTCTCCAAGCTGTGTTTTTTAGATGTTTCAGAACACACCGTACACTTCTCCAGAGTGGCTGTTGGCAATTTACATCCCACCCATCAGCATAGCAAGGCTCCCATTTCTCCATGGCCGGTCCTGCATTTCTGGTTTGGACACTTTTTTCCGCATGGCCCTTTTGCCCGCTGGGAAGCGAGACTTCTTTGGAGCGCTGATTGGCCTTTCCAGGTTGCTTGGTTGGCCAAAAAGGGCGTATGCGTTTTTTCCTGAATATATTCAGGAAAAAACGCATACGCCCTTTTTGGCCAAGGGCATCATTTTCCACGTTTTGCCGCTTTTCAGGTGCTTTCAAGGCGATTCGAATCTACCTCCTGAAATCTGTTTCCTGCAATTCTGCCTTGCTTTCAAAGCCTCTTCGTTGCCTTCCCTTAATATATTTGTGGACGAGAGGTATCATTTAAAACTCTGCAGGTTTGTGAATTGCAGGGCCCCTGAGCTCCATTTTTCAACTCGCTTTTTTGGGAGCTGGCCGCAAAAGCGCAGGATTGCTTCAGGCCCTCTTCTGGTTCTGGGGGGCAGGCTGAGCTTGTGCTTAATTCTTCTTCCTGATGGGAAAATAGAGTGACCTGTGCCTGTCTCAACCACTAGAGCTAGTCTCTCATTGGTTCCCCCTCTTCCCGTTCATCCTCAGGACAAATTGCAACCTGTACGGAACAGGAGGTTAAAGGTGCTGATTCTCCAAGGAGGGAGATGGCTAGTAAATCGGCTGGAATGGCGAACCCGAGCAAAGGAGATGAGAAATGAGGTGCGTTTTAGAAACCTTTCCCGATCACACGGTGTACCATCTTCTGGGTTTCTCATGCCTGTTTTCGATGTAGGAAGATGCCCTTGAACCTGGAGATTTGGGACCCATGGGATGGGTACCATGCAGTATTACTTGAAAGGGTCTGCGTTGGCTCACCCAACCTCACCGAACCTCTCAGCCCCAAGAGTGTCCACCCTTATGTCTCAATCAGCTGTGGGTCTAGATATGGTCAATCCAGGTTGCATCACATCCCTTGAACGAATTTTGTAAGAATTTCTCTCTCTTTCACTGTCTTTGTTTCACGGGTTTTGAAAAGAAATTTATTTTTATAATGGGGTTTAGCTGCTTTTCACGGCTGTGTTTATGCCGCTTTACACCCCCTTGACTCACTTACAGAGAGATATCAATACATAGGTTTGAAGATTCTTACTAGTCAGATATATTCTTGTGCGGTGAATAGGGGGTGTTGAGTCCAGTTCACTGAAAAAGGAATAGGTCTTGTCTCTTACATATTGGGTTTATGGAACGGTATCTGAGCTAATTTGAAACCCTTGTTTTATGCATCACCCCACCTCACCTTGCCCGTTCAGCAGCCATAGTGTGTTTTCTAAACGTGTGACTCTGTTCTGTTTTGTAATTCAGTTCAAGTGTAGCGGTTTTTACATTCCCTCTCTAAGTGATATCTTATGATAAGTGTCTTTTTCTGTGTGACTTATTTCACTTAGAATCGTCGTACCTAAATCCACTCATCGTGCTGCTACTAGCCTTATAACGTTGATTTCATGGCTGAGTGATATTCCATTGTACATGAGGACCCCAACTTCTTTATCCATTTTTCTCTTTCCTAGGATATTTAAGGTGTAATGAAGTGGGGGTTCTTGTCAACAGAGCAGCCCTAAACTTTGGGGTGCCTGTGTCTTGCTGATTTTTAGTTTTCCCAATTTATACGTCCATGAGTGGAAGTGCCCTATGCTCTCCAAGCTGTGTTTTTTAGATGTTTCAGAACACACCGTACACTTCTCCAGAGTGGCTGTTGGCAATTTACATCCCACCCATCAGCGTAGCAAGGCTCCCATTTCTCCATGGCCGGTCCTGCATTTCTGGTTTGGACACTTTTTTCCGCATGGCCCTTTTGCCCGCTGGGAAGCAAGACTTCTTTGGAGCGCTGATTGGCCTTTCCAGGTTGCTTGGTTGGCCAAAAAGGGCGTATGCGTTTTTTCCTGAATATATTCAGGAAAAAACGCATACGCCCTTTTTGGCCAAGGGCATCATTGTCCACGTTTTGCCGCTTTTCAGGTGCTTTCAAGGCGATTCGAATCTACCTCCTGAAATCTGTTTCCTGCAATTCTGCCTTGCTTTCAAAGCCTCTTCGTTGCCTTCCCTTAATATATTTGTGGACGAGAGGTATCATTTAAAACTCTGCAGGTTTGTGAATTGCAGTGCCCCTGAGCTCCATTTTTCAACTCGCTTTTTTGGGAGCTGGCCGCAAAAGCGCAGGATTGCTTCAGGCCCTCTTCCTGTTCTGTGGGGCAGGCTGAGCTTGTGCTTAATTCTTCTTCCTGATGGGAAAATAGAGTGACCTGTGCCTGTCCCGACACCTAGAGCTAGTCTCTCATTGGTTCCCCCTCTTCCCGTTCATCCTCAGGACAAATTGCAACCTGTACGGAACAGGAGGTTAAAGGTGCTGATTCTCCAAGGAGGGAGATGGCTAGTAAAGCGGCTGGAATGGCGAACCCGAGCAAAGGAGATGAGAAATGAGGTGCGTTTTAGAAACCTTTCCCGATCACACGGTGTACCATCTTCTGGGTTTCTCATGCCTGTTTTCGATGTAGGAAGATGCCCTTGAACCTGGAGATTTGGGACCCATGGGATGGGTACCATGCAGTATTACTTGAAAGGGTCTGCGTTGGCTCACCCAACCTCACCGAACCTCTCAGCCCCAAGAGTGTCCACCCTTATGTCTCAATCAGCTGTGGGTCTAGATATGGTCAATCCAGGTTGCATCACAGCCCCTGAACGAATTTTGTAAGAATTTCTCTCTCTTTCACTGTCTTTGTTTCACGGGTTTTGAAAAGTAATTTATTTTTATAATGGGGTTTAGCTGCTTTTCACGGCTGTGTTTATGCCGCTTTACACCCCCTTGACTCACTTACAGAGAGATATCAATACATAGGTTTGAAGATTCTTACTAGTCAGATGTATTCTTGTGCGGTGAATAGGGGGTGTTGAGTCCAGTTCACTGAAAAAGGAATAGGTCTTCTCTCTTACATATTGGGTTTATGGAACGGTATCTGAGCTAATTTGAAACCCTTGTTTTATGCATCACCCCACCTCACCTTTCCCGTTCAGCAGCCATAGTGTGTTTTCTGAACGTGTGACTCTGTTCTGTTTTGCAATTCAGTTCAAGTGTAGCGGTTTTTACATTCCCTCTCTAAGTGATATCTTATGATAAGTGTCTTTTTCTGTGTGACTTATTTCACTTAGAATCGTCGTACCTAAATCCACTCATCGTGCTGCTACTAGCCTTATGACGTTGATTTCATGGCTGAGTGATATTCCATTGTACATGAGGACCCCAACTTCTTTATCCATTTTTCTCTTTCCTAGGATATTTAAGGTGTAATGAAGTGGGGGTTCTTGTCAACAGAGCAGCCCTAAACTTTGGGGTGCCTGTGTCTTGCTGATTTTTAGTTTTCCCAATTTATACGTCCATGAGTGGAAGTGCCCTATGCTCTCCAAGCTGTGTTTTTTAGATGTTTCAGAACACACCGTACACTTCTCCAGAGTGGCTGTTGGCAATTTACATCCCACCCATCAGCGTAGCAAGGCTCCCATTTCTCCATGGCCGGTCCTGCATTTCTGGTTTGGACACTTTTTTCCGCATGGCCCTTTTGCCCGCTGGGAAGCGAGACTTCTTTGGAGCGCTGATTGGCCTTTCCAGGTTGCTTGGTTGGCCAAAAAGGGCGTATGCGTTTTTTCCTGAATATATTCAGGAAAAAACGCATACGCCCTTTTTGGCCAAGGGCATCATTTTCCACGTTTTGCCGCTTTTCAGGTTCTTTCAAGGCGATTCGAATCTACCTCCTGAAATCTGTTTCCTGCAATTCTGCCTTGCTTTCAAAGCCTCTTCTTTGCCTTCCCTTAATATATTTGTGGACGAGAGGTATCATTTAAAACTCTGCAGGTTTGTGAATTGCAGGGCCCCTGAGCTCCATTTTTCAACTCGCTTTTTTGGGAGCTGGCCGCAAAAGCGCAGGATTGCTTCAGGCCCTCTTCTGGTTCTGGGGGGCAGGCTGAGCTTGTGCTTAATTCTTCTTCCTGATGGGAAAATAGAGTGACCTGTGCCTGTCTCAACCACTAGAGCTAGTCTCTCATTGGTTCCCCCTCTTCCCGTTCATCCTCAGGACAAATTGCAACCTGTACGGAACAGGAGGTTAAAGGTGCTGATTCTCCAAGGAGGGAGATGGCTAGTAAATCGGCTGGAATGGCGAACCCGAGCAAAGGAGATGAGAAATGAGGTGCGTTTTAGAAACCTTTCCCGATCACACGGTGTACCATCTTCTGGGTTTCTCATGCCTGTTTTCGATGTAGGAAGATGCCCTTGAACCTCGAGATTTGGGACCCATGGGATGGGTACCATGCAGTATTACTTGAAAGGGTCTGCGTTGGCTCACCCAACCTCACCGAACCTCTCAGCCCCAAGAGTGTCCACCCTTATGTCTCAATCAGCTGTGGGTCTAGATATGGTCAATCCAGGTTGCATCACATCCCTTGAACGAATTTTGTAAGAATTTCTCTCTCTTTCACTGTCTTTGTTTCACGGGTTTTGAAAAGAAATTTATTTTTATAATGGGGTTTAGCTGCTTTTCACGGCTGTGTTTATGCCGCTTTACACCCCCTTGACTCACTTACGGAGAGATATCAATACATAGGTTTGAAGATTCTTACTAGTCAGATATATTCTTGTGCGGTGAATAGGGGGTGTTGAGTCCAGTTCACTGAAAAAGGAATAGGTCTTGTCTCTTACATATTGGGTTTATGGAACGGTATCTGAGCTAATTTGAAACCCTTGTTTTATGCATCACCCCACCTCACCTTGCCCGTTCAGCAGCCATAGTGTGTTTTCTAAACGTGTGACTCTGTTCTGTTTTGTAATTCAGTTCAAGTGTAGCGGTTTTTACATTCCCTCTCTATGTGATATCTTATGATAAGTGTCTTTTTCTGTGTGACTTATTTCACTTAGAATCGTCGTACCTAAATCCACTCATCGTGCTGCTACTAGCCTTATAACGTTGATTTCATGGCTGAGTGATATTCCATTGTACATGAGGACCCCAACTTCTTTATCCATTTTTCTCTTTCCTAGGATATTTAAGGTGTAATGAAGTGGGGGTTCTTGTCAACAGAGCAGCCCTAAACTTTGGGGTGCCTGTGTCTTGCTGATTTTTAGTTTTCCCAATTTATACGTCCATGAGTGGAAGTGCCCTATGCTCTCCAAGCTGTGTTTTTTAGATGTTTCAGAACACACCGTACACTTCTCCAGAGTGGCTGTTGGCAATTTACATCCCACCCATCAGCGTAGCAAGGCTCCCATTTCTCCATGGCCGGTCCTGCATTTCTGGTTTGGACACTTTTTTCCGCATGGCCCTTTTGCCCGCTGGGAAGCGAGACTTCTTTGGAGCGCTGATTGGCCTTTCCAGGTTGCTTGGTTGGCCAAAAAGGGCGTATGCGTTTTTTCCTGAATATATTCAGGAAAAAACGCATACGCCCTTTTTGGCCAAGGGCATCATTGTCCACGTTTTGCCGCTTTTCAGGTGCTTTCAAGGCGATTCGAATCTACCTCCTGAAATCTGTTTCCTGCAATTCTGCCTTGCTTTCAAAGCCTCTTCGTTGCCTTCCCTTAATATATTTGTGGACGAGAGGTATCATTTAAAACTCTGCAGGTTTGTGAATTGCAGTGCCCCTGAGCTCCATTTTTCAACTCGCTTTTTTGGGAGCTGGCCGCAAAAGCGCAGGATTGCTTCAGGCCCTCTTCTGGTTCTGGGGGGCAGGCTGAGCTTGTGCTTAATTCTTCTTCCTGATGGGAAAATAGAGTGACCTGTGCCTGTCCCAACACCTAGAGCTAGTCTCTCATTGGTTCCCCCTCTTCCCGTTCATCCTCAGGACAAATTGCAACCTGTACGGAACAGGAGGTTAAAGGTGCTGATTCTCCAAGGAGGGAGATGGCTAGTAAATCGGCTGGAATGGCGAACCCGAGCCAAGGAGATGAGAAATGAGGTGCGTTTTAGAAACCTTTCCCGATCACACGGTGTACCATCTTCTGGGTTTCTCATGCCTGTTTTCGATGTAGGAAGATGCCCTTGAACCTGGAGATTTGGGACCCATGGGATGGGTACCATGCAGTATTACTTGAAAGGGTCTGCGTTGGCTCACCCAACCACACCGAACCTCTCAGCCCCAAGAGTGTCCACCCTTATGTCTCAATCAGCTGTGGGTCTAGATATGGTCAATCCAGGTTGCATCACAGCCCCTGAAAGAATTTTGTAAGAATTTCTCTCTCTTTCACTGTCTTTGTTTCACGGGTTTTGAAAAGTAATTTATTTTTATAATGGGGTTTAGCTGCTTTTCACGGCTGTGTTTATGCCGCTTTACACCCCCTTGACTCACTTACAGAGAGATATCAATACATAGGTTTGAAGATTCTTACTAGTCAGATATATTCTTGTGCGGTGAATAGGGGGTGTTGAGTCCAGTTCACTGAAAAAGGAATAGGTCTTCTCTCTTACATATTGGGTTTATGGAACGGTATCTGAGCTAATTTGAAACCCTTGTTTTATGCATCACCCCACCTCACCTTTCCCGTTCAGCAGCCATAGTGTGTTTCCTAAACGTGTGACTCTGTTCTGTTTTGTAATTCAGTTCAAGTGTAGCGGTTTTTACATTCCCTCTACAAGTGATATCTTACGATAAGTGTCCTTTTCTGTGTGACTTATTTCACTTAGAATCGTCGTACCTAAATCCACTCATCGTGCTGCTACTAGCCTTATGACGTGGATTTCATGGCTGAGTGATATTCCATTGTACATGAGGACCACAACTTCTTTATCCATTTTTCTCTTTTCTAGGATATTTAAGGTGTAATGAAGTGGGGGTTCTTGTCAACAGAGCAGCCCTAAACTTTGGGGTGCCTGTGTCTTGCTGATTTTTAGTTTTCCCAATTTATACGCCCATGAGTAGAAGTGCCCTATGCTCTCCAAGCTGTGTGTTTTAGATGTTTCAGAACACACCGTACACTTCTCCAGAGTGGCTGTTTGCAATTTACATCCCACCCATCAGCGTAGCAAGGCTCCCATTTCTCCATGGCCGGTCCTGCATTTCTGGTTTGGACACTTTTTTCCGCATGGCCCTTTTGCCCGCTGGGAAGCGAGACTACTTTGGAGCGCTGATTGGCATTTCCAGGTTGCTTGGTTGGCCAAAAAGGGCGTATGCGTTTTTTCCTGAATATATTCAGGAAAAAACGCATACGCCCTTTTTGGCCAAGGGCATCATTGTCCACGTTTTGCCGCTTTTCATGTGCTTTCAAGGCGATTCGAATCTACCTCCTGAAATCTGTTTCCTGCAATTCTGCCTTGCTTTCAAAGCCTCTTCGTTGCCTTCCCTTAATATATTTGTGGACGAGAGGTATCATTTAAAACTCTGCAGGTTTGTGAATTGCAGTGCCCCTGAGCTCCATTTTTCAACTCGCTTTTTTGGGAGCTGGCCGCAAAAGCGCAGGATTGCTTCAGGCCCTCTTCTGGTTCTGGGGGGCAGGCTGAGCTTGTGCTTAATTCTTCTTCCTGATGGGAAAATAGAGTGACCTGTGCCTGTCCCAACACCTAGAGCTAGTCTCTCATTGGTTCCCCCTCTTCCCGTTCATCCTCAGGACAAATTGCAACCTGTACGGAACAGGAGGTTAAAGGTGCTGATTCTCCAAGGAGGGAGATGGCTAGTAAATCGGCTGGAATGGCGAACCCGAGCCAAGGAGATGAGAAATGAGGTGCGTTTTAGAAACCTTTCCCGATCACACGGTGTACCATCTTCTGGGTTTCTCATGCCTGTTTTCGATGTAGGAAGATGCCCTTGAACCTGGAGATTTGGGACCCATGGGATGGGTACCATGCAGTATTACTTGAAAGGGTCTGCGTTGGCTCACCCAACCACACCGAACCTCTCAGCCCCAAGAGTGTCCACCCTTATGTCTCAATCAGCTGTGGGTCTAGATATGGTCAATCCAGGTTGCATCACAGCCCCTGAAAGAATTTTGTAAGAATTTCTCTCTCTTTCACTGTCTTTGTTTCACGGGTTTTGAAAAGTAATTTATTTTTATAATGGGGTTTAGCTGCTTTTCACGGCTGTGTTTATGCCGCTTTACACCCCCTTGACTCACTTACAGAGAGATATCAATACATAGGTTTGAAGATTCTTACTAGTCAGATATATTCTTGTGCGGTGAATAGGGGGTGTTGAGTCCAGTTCACTGAAAAAGGAATAGGTCTTCTCTCTTACATATTGGGTTTATGGAACGGTATCTGAGCTAATTTGAAACCCTTGTTTTATGCATCACCCCACCTCACCTTTCCCGTTCAGCAGCCATAGTGTGTTTCCTAAACGTGTGACTCTGTTCTGTTTTGTAATTCAGTTCAAGTGTAGCGGTTTTTACATTCCCTCTACAAGTGATATCTTACGATAAGTGTCTTTTTCTGTGTGACTTATTTCACTTAGAATCGTCGTACCTAAATCCACTCATCGTGCTGCTACTAGCCTTATGACGTTGATTTCATGGCTGAGTGATATTCCATTGTACATGAGGACCACAACTTCTTTATCCATTTTTCTCTTTCCTAGGATATTTAAGGTGTAATGAAGTGGGGGTTCTTGTCAACAGAGCAGCCCTAAACTTTGGGGTGCCTGTGTCTTGCTGATTTTTAGTTTGCCCAATTTATACGCCCATGAGTGGAAGTGCCCTATGCTCTCCAAGCTGTGTTTTTTAGATGTTTCAGAACACACCGTACACTTCTCCAGAGTGGCTGTTGGCAATTTACATCCCACCCATCAGCGTAGCAAGGCTCCCATTTCTCCATGGCCGGTCCTGCATTTCTGGTTTGGACACTTTTTTCCGCATGGCCCTTTTGCCCGCTGGGAAGCGAGACTTCTTTGGAGCGCTGATTGGCATTTCCAGGTTGCTTGGTTGGCCAAAAAGGGCGTATGCGTTTTTTCCTGAATATATTCCGGAAAAAACGCATACGCCCTTTTTGGCCAAGGGCATCATTGTCCACGTTTTGCCGCTTTTCATGTGCTTTCAAGGCGATTCGAATCTACCTCCTGAAATCTGTTGCCTGCAATTCTGCCTTGCTTTCAAAGCCTCTTCGTTGCCTTCCCTTAATATATTTGTGGATGAGAGGTATCATTTAAAACTCTGCAGGTTTGTGAATTGCAGTGCCCCTGAGCTCCATTTTTCAACTCGCTTTTTTGGGAGCTGGCCGCAAAAGCGCAGGATTGCTTCAGGCCCTCTTCTGGTTCTGGGGGGCAGGCTGAGCTTGTGCTTAATTCTTCTTCCTGATGGGAAAATAGAGTGACCTGTGCCTGTCCCAACACCTAGAGCTAGTCTCTCATTGGTTCCCCCTCTTCCCGTTCATCCTCAGGACAAATTGCAACCTGTACGGAACAGGAGGTTAAAGATGCTGATTCTCCAAGGAGGGAGATGGCTAGTAAATCGGCTGGAATGGCGAACCCGAGCAAAGGAGATGAGAAATGAGGTGCGTTTTAGAAACCTTTCCCGATCACACGGTGTACCATCTTCTGGGTTTCTCATGCCTGTTTTCGACGTAGGAAGATGCCCTTGAACCTGGAGATTGGGACCCATGGGATGGGTACCATGCAGTATTACTTGAAAGGGTCTGCGTTGGCTCACCCAACCTCACCGAACCTCTCAGCCCCAAGAGTGTCCACCCTTATGTCTCAATCAGCTGTGGGTCTAGATATGGTCAATCCAGGTTGCATCACAGCCCCTGAACGAATTTTGTAAGAATTTCTCTCTCTTTCACTGTCTTTGTTTCACTGGTTTTTAAAAGTAATTTATTTTTATAATGGGGTTTAGCTGCTTTTCACGGCTGTGTTTATGCCGCTTTACACCCCCTTGACTCACTTACAGAGAGATATCAATACATAGGTTTGAAGATTCTTACTAGTCAGATATATTCTTGTGCGGTGAATAGGGGGTGTTGAGTCCAGTTCACTGAAAAAGGAATAGGTCTTGTCTCTTACATATTGGGTTTATGGAACGGTATCTGAGCTAATTTGAAACCCTTGTTTTATGCATCACCCCACCTCACCTTGCCCGTTCAGCAGCCATAGTGTGTTTTCTAAACGTGTGACTCTGTTCTGTTTTGTAATTCAGTTCAAGTGTAGCGGTTTTTACATTCCCTCTCTAAGTGATATCTTATGATAAGTGTCTTTTTCTGTGTGACTTATTTCACTTAGAATCGTCGTACCTAAATCCACTCATCGTGCTGCTACTAGCCTTATAACGTTGATTTCATGGCTGAGTGATATTCCATTGTACATGAGGACCCCAACTTCTTTATCCATTTTTCTCTTTCCTAGGATATTTAAGGTGTAATGAAGTGGGGGTTCTTGTCAACAGAGCAGCCCTAAACTTTGGGGTGCCTGTGTCTTGCTGATTTTTAGTTTTCCCAATTTATACGTCCATGAGTGGAAGTGCCCTATGCTCTCCAAGCTGTGTTTTTTAGATGTTTCAGAACACACCGTACACTTCTCCAGAGTGGCTGTTGGCAATTTACATCCCACCCATCAGCGTAGCAAGGCTCCCATTTCTCCATGGCCGGTCCTGCATTTCTGGTTTGGACACTTTTTTCCGCATGGCCCTTTTGCCCGCTGGGAAGCAAGACTTCTTTGGAGCGCTGATTGGCCTTTCCAGGTTGCTTGGTTGGCCAAAAAGGGCGTATGCGTTTTTTCCTGAATATATTCAGGAAAAAACGCATACGCCCTTTTTGGCCAAGGGCATCATTGTCCACGTTTTGCCGCTTTTCAGGTGCTTTCAAGGCGATTCGAATCTACCTCCTGAAATCTGTTTCCTGCAATTCTGCCTTGCTTTCAAAGCCTCTTCGTTGCCTTCCCTTAATATATTTGTGGACGAGAGGTATCATTTAAAACTCTGCAGGTTTGTGAATTGCAGTGCCCCTGAGCTCCATTTTTCAACTCGCTTTTTTGGGAGCTGGCCGCAAAAGCGCAGGATTGCT
Organism: Balaenoptera acutorostrata; assembly: GCF_949987535.1. Taxonomy (NCBI): domain Eukaryota; kingdom Metazoa; phylum Chordata; class Mammalia; order Artiodactyla; family Balaenopteridae; genus Balaenoptera; species Balaenoptera acutorostrata. The sequence continues at coordinate 531,270 of NW_026646000.1, forward strand.
TCAGGCCCTCTTCCTGTTCTGTGGGGCAGGCTGAGCTTGTGCTTAATTCTTCTTCCTGATGGGAAAATAGAGTGACCTGTGCCTGTCCCGACACCTAGAGCTAGTCTCTCATTGGTTCCCCCTCTTCCCGTTCATCCTCAGGACAAATTGCAACCTGTACGGAACAGGAGGTTAAAGGTGCTGATTCTCCAAGGAGGGAGATGGCTAGTAAAGCGGCTGGAATGGCGAACCCGAGCAAAGGAGATGAGAAATGAGGTGCGTTTTAGAAACCTTTCCCGATCACACGGTGTACCATCTTCTGGGTTTCTCATGCCTGTTTTCGATGTAGGAAGATGCCCTTGAACCTGGAGATTTGGGACCCATGGGATGGGTACCATGCAGTATTACTTGAAAGGGTCTGCGTTGGCTCACCCAACCTCACCGAACCTCTCAGCCCCAAGAGTGTCCACCCTTATGTCTCAATCAGCTGTGGGTCTAGATATGGTCAATCCAGGTTGCATCACAGCCCCTGAACGAATTTTGTAAGAATTTCTCTCTCTTTCACTGTCTTTGTTTCACGGGTTTTGAAAAGTAATTTATTTTTATAATGGGGTTTAGCTGCTTTTCACGGCTGTGTTTATGCCGCTTTACACCCCCTTGACTCACTTACAGAGAGATATCAATACATAGGTTTGAAGATTCTTACTAGTCAGATGTATTCTTGTGCGGTGAATAGGGGGTGTTGAGTCCAGTTCACTGAAAAAGGAATAGGTCTTCTCTCTTACATATTGGGTTTATGGAACGGTATCTGAGCTAATTTGAAACCCTTGTTTTATGCATCACCCCACCTCACCTTTCCCGTTCAGCAGCCATAGTGTGTTTTCTGAACGTGTGACTCTGTTCTGTTTTGCAATTCAGTTCAAGTGTAGCGGTTTTTACATTCCCTCTCTAAGTGATATCTTATGATAAGTGTCTTTTTCTGTGTGACTTATTTCACTTAGAATCGTCGTACCTAAATCCACTCATCGTGCTGCTACTAGCCTTATGACGTTGATTTCATGGCTGAGTGATATTCCATTGTACATGAGGACCCCAACTTCTTTATCCATTTTTCTCTTTCCTAGGATATTTAAGGTGTAATGAAGTGGGGGTTCTTGTCAACAGAGCAGCCCTAAACTTTGGGGTGCCTGTGTCTTGCTGATTTTTAGTTTTCCCAATTTATACGTCCATGAGTGGAAGTGCCCTATGCTCTCCAAGCTGTGTTTTTTAGATGTTTCAGAACACACCGTACACTTCTCCAGAGTGGCTGTTGGCAATTTACATCCCACCCATCAGCGTAGCAAGGCTCCCATTTCTCCATGGCCGGTCCTGCATTTCTGGTTTGGACACTTTTTTCCGCATGGCCCTTTTGCCCGCTGGGAAGCGAGACTTCTTTGGAGCGCTGATTGGCCTTTCCAGGTTGCTTGGTTGGCCAAAAAGGGCGTATGCGTTTTTTCCTGAATATATTCAGGAAAAAACGCATACGCCCTTTTTGGCCAAGGGCATCATTTTCCACGTTTTGCCGCTTTTCAGGTTCTTTCAAGGCGATTCGAATCTACCTCCTGAAATCTGTTTCCTGCAATTCTGCCTTGCTTTCAAAGCCTCTTCTTTGCCTTCCCTTAATATATTTGTGGACGAGAGGTATCATTTAAAACTCTGCAGGTTTGTGAATTGCAGGGCCCCTGAGCTCCATTTTTCAACTCGCTTTTTTGGGAGCTGGCCGCAAAAGCGCAGGATTGCTTCAGGCCCTCTTCTGGTTCTGGGGGGCAGGCTGAGCTTGTGCTTAATTCTTCTTCCTGATGGGAAAATAGAGTGACCTGTGCCTGTCTCAACCACTAGAGCTAGTCTCTCATTGGTTCCCCCTCTTCCCGTTCATCCTCAGGACAAATTGCAACCTGTACGGAACAGGAGGTTAAAGGTGCTGATTCTCCAAGGAGGGAGATGGCTAGTAAATCGGCTGGAATGGCGAACCCGAGCAAAGGAGATGAGAAATGAGGTGCGTTTTAGAAACCTTTCCCGATCACACGGTGTACCATCTTCTGGGTTTCTCATGCCTGTTTTCGATGTAGGAAGATGCCCTTGAACCTCGAGATTTGGGACCCATGGGATGGGTACCATGCAGTATTACTTGAAAGGGTCTGCGTTGGCTCACCCAACCTCACCGAACCTCTCAGCCCCAAGAGTGTCCACCCTTATGTCTCAATCAGCTGTGGGTCTAGATATGGTCAATCCAGGTTGCATCACATCCCTTGAACGAATTTTGTAAGAATTTCTCTCTCTTTCACTGTCTTTGTTTCACGGGTTTTGAAAAGAAATTTATTTTTATAATGGGGTTTAGCTGCTTTTCACGGCTGTGTTTATGCCGCTTTACACCCCCTTGACTCACTTACGGAGAGATATCAATACATAGGTTTGAAGATTCTTACTAGTCAGATATATTCTTGTGCGGTGAATAGGGGGTGTTGAGTCCAGTTCACTGAAAAAGGAATAGGTCTTGTCTCTTACATATTGGGTTTATGGAACGGTATCTGAGCTAATTTGAAACCCTTGTTTTATGCATCACCCCACCTCACCTTGCCCGTTCAGCAGCCATAGTGTGTTTTCTAAACGTGTGACTCTGTTCTGTTTTGTAATTCAGTTCAAGTGTAGCGGTTTTTACATTCCCTCTCTATGTGATATCTTATGATAAGTGTCTTTTTCTGTGTGACTTATTTCACTTAGAATCGTCGTACCTAAATCCACTCATCGTGCTGCTACTAGCCTTATAACGTTGATTTCATGGCTGAGTGATATTCCATTGTACATGAGGACCCCAACTTCTTTATCCATTTTTCTCTTTCCTAGGATATTTAAGGTGTAATGAAGTGGGGGTTCTTGTCAACAGAGCAGCCCTAAACTTTGGGGTGCCTGTGTCTTGCTGATTTTTAGTTTTCCCAATTTATACGTCCATGAGTGGAAGTGCCCTATGCTCTCCAAGCTGTGTTTTTTAGATGTTTCAGAACACACCGTACACTTCTCCAGAGTGGCTGTTGGCAATTTACATCCCACCCATCAGCGTAGCAAGGCTCCCATTTCTCCATGGCCGGTCCTGCATTTCTGGTTTGGACACTTTTTTCCGCATGGCCCTTTTGCCCGCTGGGAAGCGAGACTTCTTTGGAGCGCTGATTGGCCTTTCCAGGTTGCTTGGTTGGCCAAAAAGGGCGTATGCGTTTTTTCCTGAATATATTCAGGAAAAAACGCATACGCCCTTTTTGGCCAAGGGCATCATTGTCCACGTTTTGCCGCTTTTCAGGTGCTTTCAAGGCGATTCGAATCTACCTCCTGAAATCTGTTTCCTGCAATTCTGCCTTGCTTTCAAAGCCTCTTCGTTGCCTTCCCTTAATATATTTGTGGACGAGAGGTATCATTTAAAACTCTGCAGGTTTGTGAATTGCAGTGCCCCTGAGCTCCATTTTTCAACTCGCTTTTTTGGGAGCTGGCCGCAAAAGCGCAGGATTGCTTCAGGCCCTCTTCTGGTTCTGGGGGGCAGGCTGAGCTTGTGCTTAATTCTTCTTCCTGATGGGAAAATAGAGTGACCTGTGCCTGTCCCAACACCTAGAGCTAGTCTCTCATTGGTTCCCCCTCTTCCCGTTCATCCTCAGGACAAATTGCAACCTGTACGGAACAGGAGGTTAAAGGTGCTGATTCTCCAAGGAGGGAGATGGCTAGTAAATCGGCTGGAATGGCGAACCCGAGCCAAGGAGATGAGAAATGAGGTGCGTTTTAGAAACCTTTCCCGATCACACGGTGTACCATCTTCTGGGTTTCTCATGCCTGTTTTCGATGTAGGAAGATGCCCTTGAACCTGGAGATTTGGGACCCATGGGATGGGTACCATGCAGTATTACTTGAAAGGGTCTGCGTTGGCTCACCCAACCACACCGAACCTCTCAGCCCCAAGAGTGTCCACCCTTATGTCTCAATCAGCTGTGGGTCTAGATATGGTCAATCCAGGTTGCATCACAGCCCCTGAAAGAATTTTGTAAGAATTTCTCTCTCTTTCACTGTCTTTGTTTCACGGGTTTTGAAAAGTAATTTATTTTTATAATGGGGTTTAGCTGCTTTTCACGGCTGTGTTTATGCCGCTTTACACCCCCTTGACTCACTTACAGAGAGATATCAATACATAGGTTTGAAGATTCTTACTAGTCAGATATATTCTTGTGCGGTGAATAGGGGGTGTTGAGTCCAGTTCACTGAAAAAGGAATAGGTCTTCTCTCTTACATATTGGGTTTATGGAACGGTATCTGAGCTAATTTGAAACCCTTGTTTTATGCATCACCCCACCTCACCTTTCCCGTTCAGCAGCCATAGTGTGTTTCCTAAACGTGTGACTCTGTTCTGTTTTGTAATTCAGTTCAAGTGTAGCGGTTTTTACATTCCCTCTACAAGTGATATCTTACGATAAGTGTCCTTTTCTGTGTGACTTATTTCACTTAGAATCGTCGTACCTAAATCCACTCATCGTGCTGCTACTAGCCTTATGACGTGGATTTCATGGCTGAGTGATATTCCATTGTACATGAGGACCACAACTTCTTTATCCATTTTTCTCTTTTCTAGGATATTTAAGGTGTAATGAAGTGGGGGTTCTTGTCAACAGAGCAGCCCTAAACTTTGGGGTGCCTGTGTCTTGCTGATTTTTAGTTTTCCCAATTTATACGCCCATGAGTAGAAGTGCCCTATGCTCTCCAAGCTGTGTGTTTTAGATGTTTCAGAACACACCGTACACTTCTCCAGAGTGGCTGTTTGCAATTTACATCCCACCCATCAGCGTAGCAAGGCTCCCATTTCTCCATGGCCGGTCCTGCATTTCTGGTTTGGACACTTTTTTCCGCATGGCCCTTTTGCCCGCTGGGAAGCGAGACTACTTTGGAGCGCTGATTGGCATTTCCAGGTTGCTTGGTTGGCCAAAAAGGGCGTATGCGTTTTTTCCTGAATATATTCAGGAAAAAACGCATACGCCCTTTTTGGCCAAGGGCATCATTGTCCACGTTTTGCCGCTTTTCATGTGCTTTCAAGGCGATTCGAATCTACCTCCTGAAATCTGTTTCCTGCAATTCTGCCTTGCTTTCAAAGCCTCTTCGTTGCCTTCCCTTAATATATTTGTGGACGAGAGGTATCATTTAAAACTCTGCAGGTTTGTGAATTGCAGTGCCCCTGAGCTCCATTTTTCAACTCGCTTTTTTGGGAGCTGGCCGCAAAAGCGCAGGATTGCTTCAGGCCCTCTTCTGGTTCTGGGGGGCAGGCTGAGCTTGTGCTTAATTCTTCTTCCTGATGGGAAAATAGAGTGACCTGTGCCTGTCCCAACACCTAGAGCTAGTCTCTCATTGGTTCCCCCTCTTCCCGTTCATCCTCAGGACAAATTGCAACCTGTACGGAACAGGAGGTTAAAGGTGCTGATTCTCCAAGGAGGGAGATGGCTAGTAAATCGGCTGGAATGGCGAACCCGAGCCAAGGAGATGAGAAATGAGGTGCGTTTTAGAAACCTTTCCCGATCACACGGTGTACCATCTTCTGGGTTTCTCATGCCTGTTTTCGATGTAGGAAGATGCCCTTGAACCTGGAGATTTGGGACCCATGGGATGGGTACCATGCAGTATTACTTGAAAGGGTCTGCGTTGGCTCACCCAACCACACCGAACCTCTCAGCCCCAAGAGTGTCCACCCTTATGTCTCAATCAGCTGTGGGTCTAGATATGGTCAATCCAGGTTGCATCACAGCCCCTGAAAGAATTTTGTAAGAATTTCTCTCTCTTTCACTGTCTTTGTTTCACGGGTTTTGAAAAGTAATTTATTTTTATAATGGGGTTTAGCTGCTTTTCACGGCTGTGTTTATGCCGCTTTACACCCCCTTGACTCACTTACAGAGAGATATCAATACATAGGTTTGAAGATTCTTACTAGTCAGATATATTCTTGTGCGGTGAATAGGGGGTGTTGAGTCCAGTTCACTGAAAAAGGAATAGGTCTTCTCTCTTACATATTGGGTTTATGGAACGGTATCTGAGCTAATTTGAAACCCTTGTTTTATGCATCACCCCACCTCACCTTTCCCGTTCAGCAGCCATAGTGTGTTTCCTAAACGTGTGACTCTGTTCTGTTTTGTAATTCAGTTCAAGTGTAGCGGTTTTTACATTCCCTCTACAAGTGATATCTTACGATAAGTGTCTTTTTCTGTGTGACTTATTTCACTTAGAATCGTCGTACCTAAATCCACTCATCGTGCTGCTACTAGCCTTATGACGTTGATTTCATGGCTGAGTGATATTCCATTGTACATGAGGACCACAACTTCTTTATCCATTTTTCTCTTTCCTAGGATATTTAAGGTGTAATGAAGTGGGGGTTCTTGTCAACAGAGCAGCCCTAAACTTTGGGGTGCCTGTGTCTTGCTGATTTTTAGTTTGCCCAATTTATACGCCCATGAGTGGAAGTGCCCTATGCTCTCCAAGCTGTGTTTTTTAGATGTTTCAGAACACACCGTACACTTCTCCAGAGTGGCTGTTGGCAATTTACATCCCACCCATCAGCGTAGCAAGGCTCCCATTTCTCCATGGCCGGTCCTGCATTTCTGGTTTGGACACTTTTTTCCGCATGGCCCTTTTGCCCGCTGGGAAGCGAGACTTCTTTGGAGCGCTGATTGGCATTTCCAGGTTGCTTGGTTGGCCAAAAAGGGCGTATGCGTTTTTTCCTGAATATATTCCGGAAAAAACGCATACGCCCTTTTTGGCCAAGGGCATCATTGTCCACGTTTTGCCGCTTTTCATGTGCTTTCAAGGCGATTCGAATCTACCTCCTGAAATCTGTTGCCTGCAATTCTGCCTTGCTTTCAAAGCCTCTTCGTTGCCTTCCCTTAATATATTTGTGGATGAGAGGTATCATTTAAAACTCTGCAGGTTTGTGAATTGCAGTGCCCCTGAGCTCCATTTTTCAACTCGCTTTTTTGGGAGCTGGCCGCAAAAGCGCAGGATTGCTTCAGGCCCTCTTCTGGTTCTGGGGGGCAGGCTGAGCTTGTGCTTAATTCTTCTTCCTGATGGGAAAATAGAGTGACCTGTGCCTGTCCCAACACCTAGAGCTAGTCTCTCATTGGTTCCCCCTCTTCCCGTTCATCCTCAGGACAAATTGCAACCTGTACGGAACAGGAGGTTAAAGATGCTGATTCTCCAAGGAGGGAGATGGCTAGTAAATCGGCTGGAATGGCGAACCCGAGCAAAGGAGATGAGAAATGAGGTGCGTTTTAGAAACCTTTCCCGATCACACGGTGTACCATCTTCTGGGTTTCTCATGCCTGTTTTCGACGTAGGAAGATGCCCTTGAACCTGGAGATTGGGACCCATGGGATGGGTACCATGCAGTATTACTTGAAAGGGTCTGCGTTGGCTCACCCAACCTCACCGAACCTCTCAGCCCCAAGAGTGTCCACCCTTATGTCTCAATCAGCTGTGGGTCTAGATATGGTCAATCCAGGTTGCATCACAGCCCCTGAACGAATTTTGTAAGAATTTCTCTCTCTTTCACTGTCTTTGTTTCACTGGTTTTTAAAAGTAATTTATTTTTATAATGGGGTTTAGCTGCTTTTCACGGCTGTGTTTAGGCTGCTTTACACCCCCTTGACTCACTTACAAAGAGATATCAATACATAGGTTTGAAGATTCTTACTAGTCAGATATATTCTTGTGCGGTGAATAGGGGGTGTTGAGTCCAGTTCACTGAAAAAGGAATAGGTCTTGTCTCTTACATATTGGGTTTATGGAACGGTATCTGAGCTAATTTGAAACCCTTGTTTTATGCATCACCCCACCTCACCTTTCCCGTTCAGCAGCCATAGTGTGTTTCCTAAACGTGTGACTCTGTTCTGTTTTGTAATTCAGTTCAAGTGTAGCGGTTTTTACATTCCCTCTACAAGTGATATCTTACGATAAGTGTCTTTTTCTGTGTGACTTATTTCACTTAGAATCGTCGTACCTAAATCCACTCATCGTGCTGCTACTAGCCTTATGACGTGGATTTCATGGCTGAGTGATATTCCATTGTACATGAGGACCACAACTTCTTTATCCATTTTTCTCTTTCCTAGGATATTTAAGGTGTAATGAAGTGGGGGTTCTTGTCAACAGAGCAGCCCTAAATTTTGGGGTGCCTGTGTCTTGCTGATTTTTAGTTTTCCCAATTTATACGCCCATGAGTGGAAGTGCCCTATGCTCTCCAAGCTGTGTGTTTTAGATGTTTCAGAACACACCGTACACTTCTCCAGAGTGGCTGTTGGCAATTTACATCCCACCCATCAGCGTAGCAAGGCTCCCATTTCTCCATGGCCGGTCCTGCATTTCTGGTTTGGACACTTTTTTCCGCATGGCCCTTTTGCCCGCTGGGAAGCGAGACTTCTTTGGAGCGCTGATTGGCCTTTCCAGGTTGCTTGGTTGGCCAAAAAGGGCGTATGCGTTTTTTCCTGAATATATTCAGGAAAAAACGCATACGCCCTTTTTGGCCAAGGGCATCATTGTCCACGTTTTGCCGCTTTTCATGTGCTTTCAAGGCGATTCGAATCTACCTCCTGAAATCTGTTTCCTGCAATTCTGCCTTGCTTTCAAAGCCTCTTCGTTGCCTTCCCTTAATATATTTGTGGACGAGAGGTATCATTTAAAACGAGGCAGGTTTGTGAATTGCAGTGCCCCTGAGCTCCATTTTTCAACTCGCTTTTTTGGGAGCTGGCCGCAAAAGCGCAGGATTGCTTCAGGCCCTCTTCTGGTTCTGGGGGGCAGGCTGAGCTTGTGCTTAATTCTTCTTCCTGATGGGAAAATAGAGTGACCTGTGCCTGTCCCGACACCTAGAGCTAGTCTCTCATTGGTTCCCCCTCTTCCCGTTCATCCTCAGGACAAATTGCAACCTGTACGGAACAGGAGGTTAAAGGTGCTGATTCTCCAAGGAGGGAGATGGCTAGTAAAGCGGCTGGAATGGCGAACCCGAGCAAAGGAGATGAGAAATGAGGTGCGTTTTAGAAACCTTTCCCGATCACACGGTGTACCATCTTCTGGGTTTCTCATGCCTGTTTTCGATGTAGGAAGATGCCCTTGAACCTGGAGATTTGGGACCCATGGGATGGGTACCATGCAGTATTACTTGAAAGGGTCTGCGTTGGCTCACCCAACCTCACCGAACCTCTCAGCCCCAAGAGTGTCCACCCTTATGTCTCAATCAGCTGTGGGTCTAGATATGGTCAATCCAGGTTGCATCACAGCCCCTGAACGAATTTTGGAAGAATTTCTCTCTCTTTCACTGTCTTTGTTTCACGGGTTTTGAAAAGTAAATTATTTTTATAATGGGGTTTAGCTGCTTTTCACGGCTGTGTTTATGCCGCTTTACACCCCCTTGACTCACTTACAGAGAGATATCAATACATAGGTTTGAAGATTCTTACTAGTCAGATGTATTCTTGTGCGGTGAATAGGGGGTGTTGAGTCCAGTTCACTGAAAAAGGAATAGGTCTTCTCTCTTACATATTGGGTTTATGGAACGGTATCTGAGCTAATTTGAAACCCTTGTTTTATGCATCACCCCACCTCACCTTTCCCGTTCAGCAGCCATAGTGTGTTTTCTGAACGTGTGACTCTGTTCTGTTTTGCAATTCAGTTCAAGTGTAGCGGTTTTTACATTCCCTCTCTAAGTGATATCTTATGATAAGTGTCTTTTTCTGTGTGACTTATTTCACTTAGAATCGTCGTACCTAAATCCACTCATCGTGCTGCTACTAGCCTTATGACGTTGATTTCATGGCTGAGTGATATTCCATTGTACATGAGGACCACAACTTCTTTATCCATTTTTCTCTTTACTAGGATATTTAAGGTGTAATAAAGTGGGGGTTCTTGTCAACAGAGCAGCCCTAAACGTTGGGGTGCCTGTGTCTTGCTGATTTTTAGTTTTCCCAATTTATACGCCCATGAGTGGAAGTGCCCTATGCTCTCCAAGCTGTGTTTTTTAGATGTTTCAGAACACACCGTACACTTCTCCAGAGTGGCTGTTGGCAATTTACATCCCACCCATCAGCGTAGCAAGGCTCCCATTTCTCCATGGCCGGTCCTGCATTTCTGGTTTGGACACTTTTTTCCGCATGGCCCTTTTGCCCGCTGGGAAGCGAGACTTCTTTGGAGCGCTGATTGGCCTTTCCAGGTTGCTTGGTTGGCCAAAAAGGGCGTATGCGTTTTTTCCTGAATATATTCAGGAAAAAACGCATACGCCCTTTTTGGCCAAGGGCATCATTTTCCACGTTTTGCCGCTTTTCAGGTTCTTTCAAGGCGATTCGAATCTACCTCCTGAAATCTGTTTCCTGCAATTCTGCCTTGCTTTCAAAGCCTCTTCGTTGCCTTCCCTTAATATATTTGTGGACGAGAGGTATCATTTAAAACTCTGCAGGTTTGTGAATTGCAGGGCCCCTGAGCTCCATTTTTCAACTCGCTTTTTTGGGAGCTGGCCGCAAAAGCGCAGGATTGCTTCAGGCCCTCTTCTGGTTCTGGGGGGCAGGCTGAGCTTGTGCTTAATTCTTCTTCCTGATGGGAAAATAGAGTGACCTGTGCCTGTCTCAACCACTAGAGCTAGTCTCTCATTGGTTCCCCCTCTTCCCGTTCATCCTCAGGACAAATTGCAACCTGTACGGAACAGGAGGTTAAAGGTGCTGATTCTCCAAGGAGGGAGATGGCTAGTAAATCGGCTGGAATGGCGAACCCGAGCAAAGGAGATGAGAAATGAGGTGCGTTTTAGAAACCTTTCCCGATCACACGGTGTACCATCTTCTGGGTTTCTCATGCCTGTTTTCGATGTAGGAAGATGCCCTTGAACCTCGAGATTTGGGACCCATGGGATGGGTACCATGCAGTATTACTTGAAAGGGTCTGCGTTGGCTCACCCAACCTCACCGAACCTCTCAGCCCCAAGAGTGTCCACCCTTATGTCTCAATCAGCTGTGGGTCTAGATATGGTCAATCCAGGTTGCATCACATCCCTTGAACGAATTTTGTAAGAATTTCTCTCTCTTTCACTGTCTTTGTTTCACGGGTTTTGAAAAGAAATTTATTTTTATAATGGGGTTTAGCTGCTTTTCACGGCTGTGTTTATGCCGCTTTACACCCCCTTGACTCACTTACGGAGAGATATCAATACATAGGTTTGAAGATTCTTACTAGTCAGATATATTCTTGTGCGGTGAATAGGGGGTGTTGAGTCCAGTTCACTGAAAAAGGAATAGGTCTTGTCTCTTACATATTGGGTTTATGGAACGGTATCTGAGCTAATTTGAAACCCTTGTTTTATGCATCACCCCACCTCACCTTGCCCGTTCAGCAGCCATAGTGTGTTTTCTAAACGTGTGACTCTGTTCTGTTTTGTAATTCAGTTCAAGTGTAGCGGTTTTTACATTCCCTCTCTATGTGATATCTTATGATAAGTGTCTTTTTCTGTGTGACTTATTTCACTTAGAATCGTCGTACCTAAATCCACTCATCGTGCTGCTACTAGCCTTATAACGTTGATTTCATGGCTGAGTGATATTCCATTGTACATGAGGACCCCAACTTCTTTATCCATTTTTCTCTTTCCTAGGATATTTAAGGTGTAATGAAGTGGGGGTTCTTGTCAACAGAGCAGCCCTAAACTTTGGGGTGCCTGTGTCTTGCTGATTTTTAGTTTTCCCAATTTATACGTCCATGAGTGGAAGTGCCCTATGCTCTCCAAGCTGTGTTTTTTAGATGTTTCAGAACACACCGTACACTTCTCCAGAGTGGCTGTTGGCAATTTACATCCCACCCATCAGCGTAGCAAGGCTCCCATTTCTCCATGGCCGGTCCTGCATTTCTGGTTTGGACACTTTTTTCCGCATGGCCCTTTTGCCCGCTGGGAAGCGAGACTTCTTTGGAGCGCTGATTGGCCTTTCCAGGTTGCTTGGTTGGCCAAAAAGGGCGTATGCGTTTTTTCCTGAATATATTCAGGAAAAAACGCATACGCCCTTTTTGGCCAAGGGCATCATTGTCCACGTTTTGCCGCTTTTCAGGTGCTTTCAAGGCGATTCGAATCTACCTCCTGAAATCTGTTTCCTGCAATTCTGCCTTGCTTTCAAAGCCTCTTCGTTGCCTTCCCTTAATATATTTGTGGACGAGAGGTATCATTTAAAACTCTGCAGGTTTGTGAATTGCAGTGCCCCTGAGCTCCATTTTTCAACTCGCTTTTTTGGGAGCTGGCCGCAAAAGCGCAGGATTGCTTCAGGCCCTCTTCTGGTTCTGGGGGGCAGGCTGAGCTTGTGCTTAATTCTTCTTCCTGATGGGAAAATAGAGTGACCTGTGCCTGTCCCAACACCTAGACCTAGTCTCTCATTGGTTCCCCCTCTTCCCGTTCATCCTCAGGACAAATTGCAACCTGTACGGAACAGGAGGTTAAAGGTGCTGATTCTCCAAGGAGGGAGATGGCTAGTAAATCGGCTGGAATGGCGAACCCGAGCCAAGGAGATGAGAAATGAGGTGCGTTTTAGAAACCTTTCCCGATCACACGGTGTACCATCTTCTGGGTTTCTCATGCCTGTTTTCGATGTAGGAAGATGCCCTTGAACCTGGAGATTTGGGACCCATGGGATGGGTACCATGCAGTATTACTTGAAAGGGTCTGCGTTGGCTCACCCAACCACACCGAACCTCTCAGCCCCAAGAGTGTCCACCCTTATGTCTCAATCAGCTGTGGGTCTAGATATGGTCAATCCAGGTTGCATCACAGCCCCTGAAAGAATTTTGTAAGAATTTCTCTCTCTTTCACTGTCTTTGTTTCACGGGTTTTGAAAAGTAATTTATTTTTATAATGGGGTTTAGCTGCTTTTCACGGCTGTGTTTATGCCGCTTTACACCCCCTTGACTCACTTACAGAGAGATATCAATACATAGGTTTGAAGATTCTTACTAGTCAGATATATTCTTGTGCGGTGAATAGGGGGTGTTGAGTCCAGTTCACTGAAAAAGGAATAGGTCTTCTCTCTTACATATTGGGTTTATGGAACGGTATCTGAGCTAATTTGAAACCCTTGTTTTATGCATCACCCCACCTCACCTTTCCCGTTCAGCAGCCATAGTGTGTTTCCTAAACGTGTGACTCTGTTCTGTTTTGTAATTCAGTTCAAGTGTAGCGGTTTTTACATTCCCTCTACAAGTGATATCTTACGATAAGTGTCCTTTTCTGTGTGACTTATTTCACTTAGAATCGTCGTACCTAAATCCACTCATCGTGCTGCTACTAGCCTTATGACGTGGATTTCATGGCTGAGTGATATTCCATTGTACATGAGGACCACAACTTCTTTATCCATTTTTCTCTTTTCTAGGATATTTAAGGTGTAATGAAGTGGGGGTTCTTGTCAACAGAGCAGCCCTAAACTTTGGGGTGCCTGTGTCTTGCTGATTTTTAGTTTTCCCAATTTATACGCCCATGAGTGGAAGTGCCCTATGCTCTCCAAGCTGTGTGTTTTAGATGTTTCAGAACACACCGTACACTTCTCCAGAGTGGCTGTTTGCAATTTACATCCCACCCATCAGCGTAGCAAGGCTCCCATTTCTCCATGGCCGGTCCTGCATTTCTGGTTTGGACACTTTTTTCCGCATGGCCCTTTTGCCCGCTGGGAAGCGAGACTACTTTGGAGCGCTGATTGGCATTTCCAGGTTGCTTGGTTGCCAAAAAGGGCGTATGCGTTTTTTTCCTGAATATATTCAGGAAAAAACGCATACGCCCTTTTTGGCCAAGGGCATCATTGTCCACGTTTGCCGCTTTTCATGTGCTTTCAAGGCGATTCGAATCTACCTCCTGAAATCTGTTTCCTGCAATTCTGCCTTGCTTTCAAAGCCTCTTCGTTGCCTTCCCTTAATATATTTGTGGACGAGAGGTATCATTTAAAACTCTGCAGGTTTGTGAATTGCAGTGCCCCTGAGCTCCATTTTTCAACTCGCTTTTTTGGGAGCTGGCCGCAAAAGCGCAGGATTGCTTCAGGCCCTCTTCTGGTTCTGGGGGGCAGGCTGAGCTTGTGCTTAATTCTTCTTCCTGATGGGAAAATAGAGTGACCTGTGCCTGTCCCAACACCTAGAGCTAGTCTCTCATTGGTTCCCCCTCTTCCCGTTCATCCTCAGGACAAATTGCAACCTGTACGGAACAGGAGGTTAAAGGTGCTGATTCTCCAAGGAGGGAGATGGCTAGTAAATCGGCTGGAATGGCGAACCCGAGCCAAGGAGATGAGAAATGAGGTGCGTTTTAGAAACCTTTCCCGATCACACGGTGTACCATCTTCTGGGTTTCTCATGCCTGTTTTCGATGTAGGAAGATGCCCTTGAACCTGGAGATTTGGGACCCATGGGATGGGTACCATGCAGTATTACTTGAAAGGGTCTGCGTTGGCTCACCCAACCACACCGAACCTCTCAGCCCCAAGAGTGTCCACCCTTATGTCTCAATCAGCTGTGGGTCTAGATATGGTCAATCCAGGTTGCATCACAGCCCCTGAAAGAATTTTTGTAGAATTTCTCTCTCTTTCACTGTCTTTGTTTCACGGGTTTTGAAAAGTATTATTTTTATAATGGGGTTTAGCTGCTTTTTCACGGCTGTGTTTATGCCGCTTTACACCCCCTTGACTCACTTACAGAGAGATATCAATACATAGGTTTGAAGATTCTTACTAGTCAGATATATTCTTGTGCGGTGAATAGGGGTGTTGAGTCCAGTTCACTGAAAAAGGAATAGGTCTTCTCTCTTACATATTGGGTTTATGGAACGGTATCTGAGCTAATTTGAAACCCTTGTTTTATGCATCACCCCACCTCACCTTCCCGTTCAGCAGCCATAGTGTGTTTCCTAAACGTGTGACTCTGTTCTGTTTTGTAATTCAGTTCAAGTGTAGCGGTTTTTACATTCCCTCTACAAGTGATATCTTACGATAAGTGTCTTTTTCTGTGTGACTTATTTCACTTAGAATCGTCGTACCTAAATCCACTCATCGTGCTGCTACTAGCCTTATGACGTTGATTTCATGGCTGAGTGATATTCCATTGTACATGAGGACCACAACTTCTTTATCCATTTTTCTCTTTCCTAGGATATTTAAGGTGTAATGAAGTGGGGGTTCTTGTCAACAGAGCAGCCCTAAACTTTGGGGTGCCTGTGTCTTGCTGATTTTTAGTTTGCCCAATTTATACGCCCATGAGTGGAAGTGCCCTATGCTCTCCAAGCTGTGTTTTTTAGATGTTTCAGAACACACCGTACACTTCTCCAGAGTGGCTGTTGGCAATTTACATCCCACCCATCAGCGTAGCAAGGCTCCCATTTCTCCATGGCCGGTCCTGCATTTCTGGTTTGGACACTTTTTTCCGCATGGCCCTTTTGCCCGCTGGGAAGCGAGACTTCTTTGGAGCGCTGATTGGCATTTCCAGGTTGCTTGGTTGGCCAAAAAGGGCGTATGCGTTTTTTCCTGAATATATATATTCCGGAAAAAACGCATACGCCCTTTTTGGCCAAGGGCATCATTGTCCACGTTTTGCCGCTTTTCATGTGCTTTCAAGGCGATTCGAATCTACCTCCTGAAATCTGTTTCCTGCAATTCTGCCTTGCTTTCAAAGCCTCTTCGTTGCCTTCCCTTAATATATTTGTGGATGAGAGGTATCATTTAAAACTCTGCAGGTTTGTGAATTGCAGTGCCCCTGAGCTCCATTTTTCAACTCGCTTTTTTGGGAGCTGGCCGCAAAAGCGCAGGATTGCTTCAGGCCCTCTTCTGGTTCTGGGGGGCAGGCTGAGCTTGTGCTTAATTCTTCTTCCTGATGGGAAAATAGAGTGACCTGTGCCTGTCCCAACACCTAGAGCTAGTCTCTCATTGGTTCCCCCTCTTCCCGTTCATCCTCAGGACAAATTGCAACCTGTACGGAACAGGAGGTTAAAGATGCTGATTCTCCAAGGAGGGAGATGGCTAGTAAATCGGCTGGAATGGCGAACCCGAGCAAAGGAGATGAGAAATGAGGTGCGTTTTAGAAACCTTTCCCGATCACACGGTGTACCATCTTCTGGGTTTCTCATGCCTGTTTTCGACGTAGGAAGATGCCCTTGAACCTGGAGATTGGGACCCATGGGATGGGTACCATGCAGTATTACTTGAAAGGGTCTGCGTTGGCTCACCCAACCTCACCGAACCTCTCAGCCCCAAGAGTGTCCACCCTTATGTCTCAATCAGCTGTGGGTCTAGATATGGTCAATCCAGGTTGCATCACAGCCCCTGAACGAATTTTGTAAGAATTTCTCTCTCTTTCACTGTCTTTGTTTCACTGGTTTTTAAAAGTAATTTATTTTTATAATGGGGTTTAGCTGCTTTTCACGGCTGTGTTTAGGCTGCTTTACACCCCCTTGACTCACTTACAAAGAGATATCAATACATAGGTTTGAAGATTCTTACTAGTCAGATATATTCTTGTGCGGTGAATAGGGGGTGTTGAGTCCAGTTCACTGAAAAAGGAATAGGTCTTGTCTCTTACATATTGGGTTTATGGAACGGTATCTGAGCTAATTTGAAACCCTTGTTTTATGCATCACCCCACCTCACCTTTCCCGTTCAGCAGCCATAGTGTGTTTCCTAAACGTGTGACTCTGTTCTGTTTTGTAATTCAGTTCAAGTGTAGCGGTTTTTACATTCCCTCTACAAGTGATATCTTACGATAAGTGTCTTTTTCTGTGTGACTTATTTCACTTAGAATCGTCGTACCTAAATCCACTCATCGTGCTGCTACTAGCCTTATGACGTGGATTTCATGGCTGAGTGATATTCCATTGTACATGAGGACCACAACTTCTTTATCCATTTTTCTCTTTCCTAGGATATTTAAGGTGTAATGAAGTGGGGGTTCTTGTCAACAGAGCAGCCCTAAATTTTGGGGTGCCTGTGTCTTGCTGATTTTTAGTTTTCCCAATTTATACGCCCATGAGTGGAAGTGCCCTATGCTCTCCAAGCTGTGTGTTTTAGATGTTTCAGAACACACCGTACACTTCTCCAGAGTGGCTGTTGGCAATTTACATCCCACCCATCAGCGTAGCAAGGCTCCCATTTCTCCATGGCCGGTCCTGCATTTCTGGTTTGGACACTTTTTTCCGCATGGCCCTTTTGCCCGCTGGGAAGCGAGACTTCTTTGGAGCGCTGATTGGCCTTTCCAGGTTGCTTGGTTGGCCAAAAAGGGCGTATGCGTTTTTTCCTGAATATATTCAGGAAAAAACGCATACGCCCTTTTTGGCCAAGGGCATCATTGTCCACGTTTTGCCGCTTTTCATGTGCTTTCAAGGCGATTCGAATCTACCTCCTGAAATCTGTTTCCTGCAATTCTGCCTTGCTTTCAAAGCCTCTTCGTTGCCTTCCCTTAATATATTTGTGGACGAGAGGTATCATTTAAAACGAGGCAGGTTTGTGAATTGCAGTGCCCCTGAGCTCCATTTTTCAACTCGCTTTTTTGGGAGCTGGCCGCAAAAGCGCAGGATTGCTTCAGGCCCTCTTCTGGTTCTGGGGGGCAGGCTGAGCTTGTGCTTAATTCTTCTTCCTGATGGGAAAATAGAGTGACCTGTGCCTGTCCCGACACCTAGAGCTAGTCTCTCATTGGTTCCCCCTCTTCCCGTTCATCCTCAGGACAAATTGCAACCTGTACGGAACAGGAGGTTAAAGGTGCTGATTCTCCAAGGAGGGAGATGGCTAGTAAAGCGGCTGGAATGGCGAACCCGAGCAAAGGAGATGAGAAATGAGGTGCGTTTTAGAAACCTTTCCCGATCACACGGTGTACCATCTTCTGGGTTTCTCATGCCTGTTTTCGATGTAGGAAGATGCCCTTGAACCTGGAGATTTGGGACCCATGGGATGGGTACCATGCAGTATTACTTGAAAGGGTCTGCGTTGGCTCACCCAACCTCACCGAACCTCTCAGCCCCAAGAGTGTCCACCCTTATGTCTCAATCAGCTGTGGGTCTAGATATGGTCAATCCAGGTTGCATCACAGCCCCTGAACGAATTTTGTAAGAATTTCTCTCTCTTTCACTGTCTTTGTTTCACGGGTTTTGAAAAGTAAATTATTTTTATAATGGGGTTTAGCTGCTTTTCACGGCTGTGTTTATGCCGCTTTACACCCCCTTGACTCACTTACAGAGAGATATCAATACATAGGTTTGAAGATTCTTACTAGTCAGATGTATTCTTGTGCGGTGAATAGGGGGTGTTGAGTCCAGTTCACTGAAAAAGGAATAGGTCTTCTCTCTTACATATTGGGTTTATGGAACGGTATCTGAGCTAATTTGAAACCCTTGTTTTATGCATCACCCCACCTCACCTTTCCCGTTCAGCAGCCATAGTGTGTTTTCTGAACGTGTGACTCTGTTCTGTTTTGCAATTCAGTTCAAGTGTAGCGGTTTTTACATTCCCTCTCTAAGTGATATCTTATGATAAGTGTCTTTTTCTGTGTGACTTATTTCACTTAGAATCGTCGTACCTAAATCCACTCATCGTGCTGCTACTAGCCTTATGACGTTGATTTCATGGCTGAGTGATATTCCATTGTACATGAGGACCACAACTTCTTTATCCATTTTTCTCTTTACTAGGATATTTAAGGTGTAATAAAGTGGGGGTTCTTGTCAACAGAGCAGCCCTAAACGTTGGGGTGCCTGTGTCTTGCTGATTTTTAGTTTTCCCAATTTATACGCCCATGAGTGGAAGTGCCCTATGCTCTCCAAGCTGTGTTTTTTAGATGTTTCAGAACACACCGTACACTTCTCCAGAGTGGCTGTTGGCAATTTACATCCCACCCATCAGCGTAGCAAGGCTCCCATTTCTCCATGGCCGGTCCTGCATTTCTGGTTTGGACACTTTTTTCCGCATGGCCCTTTTGCCCGCTGGGAAGCGAGACTTCTTTGGAGCGCTGATTGGCCTTTCCAGGTTGCTTGGTTGGCCAAAAAGGGCGTATGCGTTTTTTCCTGAATATATTCAGGAAAAAACGCATACGCCCTTTTTGGCCAAGGGCATCATTTTCCACGTTTTGCCGCTTTTCAGGTTCTTTCAAGGCGATTCGAATCTACCTCCTGAAATCTGTTTCCTGCAATTCTGCCTTGCTTTCAAAGCCTCTTCGTTGCCTTCCCTTAATATATTTGTGGACGAGAGGTATCATTTAAAACTCTGCAGGTTTGTGAATTGCAGGGCCCCTGAGCTCCATTTTTCAACTCGCTTTTTTGGGAGCTGGCCGCAAAAGCGCAGGATTGCTTCAGGCCCTCTTCTGGTTCTGGGGGGCAGGCTGAGCTTGTGCTTAATTCTTCTTCCTGATGGGAAAATAGAGTGACCTGTGCCTGTCTCAACCACTAGAGCTAGTCTCTCATTGGTTCCCCCTCTTCCCGTTCATCCTCAGGACAAATTGCAACCTGTACGGAACAGGAGGTTAAAGGTGCTGATTCTCCAAGGAGGGAGATGGCTAGTAAATCGGCTGGAATGGCGAACCCGAGCAAAGGAGATGAGAAATGAGGTGCGTTTTAGAAACCTTTCCCGATCACACGGTGTACCATCTTCTGGGTTTCTCATGCCTGTTTTCGATGTAGGAAGATGCCCTTGAACCTGGAGATTTGGGACCCATGGGATGGGTACCATGCAGTATTACTTGAAAGGGTCTGCGTTGGCTCACCCAACCTCACCGAACCTCTCAGCCCCAAGAGTGTCCACCCTTATGTCTCAATCAGCTGTGGGTCTAGATATGGTCAATCCAGGTTGCATCACATCCCTTGAACGAATTTTGTAAGAATTTCTCTCTCTTTCACTGTCTTTGTTTCACGGGTTTTGAAAAGAAATTTATTTTTATAATGGGGTTTAGCTGCTTTTCACGGCTGTGTTTATGCCGCTTTACACCCCCTTGACTCACTTACGGAGAGATATCAATACATAGGTTTGAAGATACTTACTAGTCAGATATATTCTTGTGCGGTGAATAGGGGGTGTTGAGTCCAGTTCACTGAAAAAGGAATAGGTCTTGTCTCTTACATATTGGGTTTATGGAACGGTATCTGAGCTAATTTGAAACCCTTGTTTTATGCATCACCCCACCTCACCTTGCCCGTTCAGCAGCCATAGTGTGTTTTCTAAACGTGTGACTCTGTTCTGTTTTGTAATTCAGTTCAAGTGTAGCGGTTTTTACATTCCCTCTCTATGTGATATCTTATGATAAGTGTCTTTTTCTGTGTGACTTATTTCACTTAGAATCGTCGTACCTAAATCCACTCATCGTGCTGCTACTAGCCTTATAACGTTGATTTCATGGCTGAGTGATATTCCATTGTACATGAGGACCCCAACTTCTTTATCCATTTTTCTCTTTCCTAGGATATTTAAGGTGTAATGAAGTGGGGGTTCTTGTCAACAGAGCAGCCCTAAACTTTGGGGTGCCTGTGTCTTGCTGATTTTTAGTTTTCCCAATTTATACGTCCATGAGTGGAAGTGCCCTATGCTCTCCAAGCTGTGTTTTTTAGATGTTTCAGAACACACCGTACACTTCTCCAGAGTGCCTGTTGGCAATTTACATCCCACCCATCAGCGTAGCAAGGCTCCCATTTCTCCATGGCCGGTCCTGCATTTCTGGTTTGGACACTTTTTTCCGCATGGCCCTTTTGCCCGCTGGGAAGCGAGACTTCTTTGGAGCGCTGATTGGCCTTTCCAGGTTGCTTGGTTGGCCAAAAAGGGCGTATGCGTTTTTTCCTGAATATATTCAGGAAAAAACGCATACGCCCTTTTTGGCCAAGGGCATCATTGTCCACGTTTTGCCGCTTTTCAGGTGCTTTCAAGGCGATTCGAATCTACCTCCTGAAATCTGTTTCCTGCAATTCTGCCTTGCTTTCAAAGCCTCTTCGTTGCCTTCCCTTAATATATTTGTGGACGAGAGGTATCATTTAAAACTCTGCAGGTTTGTGAATTGCAGTGCCCCTGAGCTCCATTTTTCAACTCGCTTTTTTGGGAGCTGGCCGCAAAAGCGCAGGATTGCTTCAGGCCCTCTTCTGGTTCTGGGGGCAGGCTGAGCTTGTGCTTAATTCTTCTTCCTGATGGGAAAATAGAGTGACCTGTGCCTGTCCCGACACCTAGAGCTAGTCTCTCATTGGTTCCCCCTCTTCCCGTTCATCCTCAGGACAAATTGCAACCTGTACGGAACAGGAGGTTAAAGGTGCTGATTCTCCAAGGAGGGAGATGGCTAGTAAAGCGGCTGGAATGGCGAACCCGAGCAAAGGAGATGAGAAATGAGGTGCGTTTTAGAAACCTTTCCCGATCACACGGTGTACCATCTTCTGGGTTTCTCATGCCTGTTTTCGATGTAGGAAGATGCCCTTGAACCTGGAGATTTGGGACCCATGGGATGGGTACCATGCAGTATTACTTGAAAGGGTCTGCGTTGGCTCACCCAACCTCACCGAACCTCTCAGCCCCAAGAGTGTCCACCCTTATGTCTCAATCAGCTGTGGGTCTAGCTATGGTCAATCCAGGTTGCATCACAGCCCCTGAACGAATTTTGTAAGAATTTCTCTCTCTTTCACTGTCTTTGTTTCACGGGTTTTGAAAAGTAATTTATTTTTATAATGGGGTTTAGCTGCTTTTCACGGCTGTGTTTATGCCGCTTTACACCCCCTTGACTCACTTACAGAGAGATATCAATACATAGGTTTGAAGATTCTTACTAGTCAGATGTATTCTTGTGCGGTGAATAGGGGGTGTTGAGTCCAGTTCACTGAAAAAGGAATAGGTCTTCTCTCTTACATATTGGGTTTATGGAACGGTATCTGAGCTAATTTGAAACCCTTGTTTTATGCATCACCCCACCTCACCTTTCCCGTTCAGCAGCCATAGTGTGTTTTCTGAACGTGTGACTCTGTTCTGTTTTGCAATTCAGTTCAAGTGTAGCGGTTTTTACATTCCCTCTCTAAGTGATATCTTATGATAAGTGTCTTTTTCTGTGTGACTTATTTCACTTAGAATCGTCGTACCTAAATCCACTCATCGTGCTGCTACTAGCCTTATGACGTTGATTTCATGGCTGAGTGATATTCCATTGTACATGAGGACCACAACTTCTTTATCCATTTTTCTCTTTACTAGGATATTTAAGGTGTAATAAAGTGGGGGTTCTTGTCAACAGAGCAGCCCTAAACGTTGGGGTGCCTGTGTCTTGCTGATTTTTAGTTTTCCCAATTTATACGCCCATGAGTGGAAGTGCCCTATGCTCTCCAAGCTGTGTTTTTTAGATGTTTCAGAACACACCGTACACTTCTCCAGAGTGGCTGTTGGCAATTTACATCCCACCCATCAGTGTAGCAAGGCTCCCATTTCTCCATGGCCGGTCCTGCATTTCTGGTTTGGACACTTTTTTCCGCATGGCCCTTTTGCCTGCTGGGAAGCGAGACTTCTTTGGAGCGCTGATTTGCCTTTCCAGGTTGCTTGGTTGGCCAAAAAGGGCGTATGCGTTTTTTCCTGAATATATTCAGGAAAAAACGCATACGCCCTTTTTGGCCAAGGGCATCATTGTCCACGTTTTGCCGCTTTTCATGTGCTTTCAAGGCGATTCGAATCTACCTCCTGAAATCTGTTTCCTGCAATTCTGCCTTGCTTTCAAAGCCTCTTCGTTGCCTTCCCTTAATATATTTGTGGACGAGAGGTATCATTTAAAACTCTGCAGGTTTGTGAATTGCAGTGCCCCTGAGCTCCATTTTTCAACTCGCTTTTTTGGGAGCTGGCCGCAAAAGCGCAGGATTGCTTCAGGCCCTCTTCTGGTTCTGGGGGCAGGCTGAGCTTGTGCTTAATTCTTCTTCCTGATGGGAAAATAGAGTGACCTGTGCCTGTCCCGACACCTAGAGCTAGTCTCTCATTGGTTCCCCCTCTTCCCGTTCATCCTCAGGACAAATTGCAACCTGTACGGAACAGGAGGTTAAAGGTGCTGATTCTCCAAGGAGGGAGATGGCTAGTAAAGCGGCTGGAATGCCGAACCCGAGCAAAGGAGATGAGAAATGAGGTGCGTTTTAGAAACCTTTCCCGATCACACGGTGTACCATCTTCTGGGTTTCTCATGCCTGTTTTCGATGTAGGAGAAGATGCCCTTGAACCTGGAGATTTGGGACCCATGGGATGGGTACCATGCAGTATTACTTGAAAGGGTCTGCGTTGGCTCACCCAACCTCACCGAACCTCTCAGCCCCAAGAGTGTCCACCCTTATGTCTCAATCAGCTGTGGGTCTAGATATGGTCAAGCCAGGTTGCATCACCGCCCCTGAACGAATTTTGTAAGAATTTCTCTCTCTTTCACTGTCTTTGTTTCACGGGTTTTGAAAAGTAATTTATTTTTATAATGGGGTTTAGCTGCTTTTCACGGCTGTGTTTATGCCGCTTTACACCCCCTTGACTCACTTACAGAGAGATATCAATACATAGGTTTGAAGATTCTTACTAGTCAGATATATTCTTGTGCGGTGAATAGGGGGTGTTGAGTCCAGTTCACTGAAAAAGGAATAGGTCTTGTCTCTTACATAATGGGTTTATGGAACGGTATCTGAGCTAATTTGAAACCCTTGTTTTATGCATCACCCCACCTCACCTTGCCCGTTCAGCAGCCATAGTGTGTTTTCTAAACGTGTGACTCTGTTCTGTTTTGCAGTTCAGTTCAAGTGTAGCGGTTTTTACATTCCCTCTATAAGTGATATCTTATGATAAGTGTCTTTTTCTGTGTGACTTATTTCACTTCGAATCGTCGTACCTAAATCCACTCATCGTGCTGCTACTAGCCTTATGACGTTGATTTCATGGCTGAGTGATATTCCATTGTACATGAGGACCCCAACTTCTTTATCCATTTTTCTCTTTCCTAGGATATTTAAGGTGTAATGAAGTGGGGGTTCTTGTCAACAGAGCAGCCCTAAACTTTGGGGTGCCTGTGCCTTGCTGATTTTTAGTTTTCCCAATTTATACGCCCATGAGTGGAAGTGCCCTATGCTCTCCAAGCTGTGTTTTTCAGATGTTTCAGGACACACCGTACACTTCTCCAGAGTGGCTGTTGGCAATTTACATCCCACCCATCAGCGTAGCAAGGCTCCCATTTCTCCATGGCCGGTCCTGCATTTCTGGTTTGGACACTTTTTTCCGCATGGCCTTTTGCCCGCTGGGAAGCCAGACTTCTTTGGAGCGCTGATTGGCCTTTCCAGGTTGCTTGGTTGGCCAAAAAGGGCGTATGCGTTTTTTCCTGAATATATTCAGGAAAAAACGCATACGCCCTTTTTGGCCTAGGGCATCATTGTCCACGTTTTGCCGCTTTTCTGGTGCTTTCAAGGCGATTCGAATCTACCTCCTGAAATCTGTTTCCTGCAATTCTGCCTTGCTTTCAAAGCCTCTTCGTTGCCTTCCCTTAATATATTTGTGGACGAGAGGTATCATTTAAAACTCTGCAGGTTTGTGAATTGCAGTGCCCCTGAGCTCCATTTTTCAACTCGCTTTTTTGGGAGCTGGCCGCAAAGGCGCAGGATTGCTTCAGGCCCTCTTCTGGTTCTGGGGGGCAGGCTGAGCTTGTGCTTAATTCTTCTTCCTGATGGGAAAATAGAGTGACCCGTGCCTGTCCCAACACCTAGAGCTAGTCTCTCATTGGTTCCCCCTCTTCCCGTTCATCCTCAGGACAAATTGCAACCTGTACGGAACAGGAGGTTAAAGGTGCTGATTCTCCAAGGAGGGAGAAGGCTAGTAAATCGGCTGGAATGGCGAACCCGAGCAAAGGAGATGAGAAATGAGGTGCGTTTTAGAAACCTTTCCCGATCACACGGTGTACCATCTTCTGGGTTTCTCATGCCTGTTTTCGATGTAGGAAGATGCCCTTGAACCTGGAGATTTGGGACCCATGGGATGGGTACCATGCAGTATTACTTGAAAGGGTCTGCGTTGGCTCACCCAACCTCACCGAACCTCTCAGCCCCAAGAGTGTCCACCCTTATGTCTCAATCAGCTGTGGGTCTAGATATGGTCAATCCAGGTTGCATCACATCCCTTGAACGAATTTTGTAAGAATTTCTCTCTCTTTCACTGTCTTTGTTTCACGGGTTTTGAAAAGAAATTTATTTTTATAATGGGGTTTAGCTGCTTTTCACGGCTGTGTTTATGCCGCTTTACACCCCCTTGACTCACTTACGGAGAGATATCAATACATAGGTTTGAAGATTCTTACTAGTCAGATATATTCTTGTGCGGTGAATAGGGGGTGTTGAGTCCAGTTCACTGAAAAAGGAATAGGTCTTGTCTCTTACATATTGGGTTTATGGAACGGTATCTGAGCTAATTTGAAACCCTTGTTTTATGCATCACCCCACCTCACCTTGCCCGTTCAGCAGCCATAGTGTGTTTTCTAAACGTGTGACTCTGTTCTGTTTTGTAATTCAGTTCAAGTGTAGCGGTTTTTACATTCCCTCTCTAAGTGATATCTTATGATAAGTGTCTTTTTCTGTGTGACTTATTTCACTTAGAATCGTCGTACCTAAATCCACTCATCGTGCTGCTACTAGCCTTATAACGTTGATTTCATGGCTGAGTGATATTCCATTGTACATGAGGACCCCAACTTCTTTATCCATTTTTCTCTTTCCTAGGATATTTAAGGTGTAATGAAGTGGGGGTTCTTGTCAACAGAGCAGCCCTAAACTTTGGGGTGCCTGTGTCTTGCTGATTTTTAGTTTTCCCAATTTATACGTCCATGAGTGGAAGTGCCCTATGCTCTCCAAGCTGTGTTTTTTAGATGTTTCAGAACACACCGTACACTTCTCCAGAGTGGCTGTTGGCAATTTACATCCCACCCATCAGCGTAGCAAGGCTCCCATTTCTCCATGGCCGGTCCTGCATTTCTGGTTTGGACACTTTTTTCCGCATGGCCCTTTTGCCCGCTGGGAAGCGAGACTTCTTTGGAGCGCTGATTGGCCTTTCCACGTTGCTTGGTTGGCCAAAAAGGGCGTATGCGTTTTTTCCTGAATATATTCAGGAAAAAACGCATACGCCCTTTTTGGCCAAGGGCATCATTGTCCACGTTTTGCCGCTTTTCAGGTGCTTTCAAGGCGATTCGAATCTACCTCCTGAAATCTGTTTCCTGCAATTCTGCCTTGCTTTCAAAGCCTCTTCGTTGCCTTCCCTTAATATATTTGTGGACGAGAGGTATCATTTAAAACTCTGCAGGTTTGTGAATTGCAGTGCCCCTGAGCTCCATTTTTCAACTCGCTTTTTTGGGAGCTGGCCGCAAAAGCGCAGGATTGCTTCAGGCCCTCTTCTGGTTCTGGGGGCAGGCTGAGCTTGTGCTTAATTCTTCTTCCTGATGGGAAAATAGAGTGACCTGTGCCTGTCCCGACACCTAGAGCTAGTCTCTCATTGGTTCCCCCTCTTCCCGTTCATCCTCAGGACAAATTGCAACCTGTACGGAACAGGAGGTTAAAGATGCTGATTCTCCAAGGAGGGAGATGGCTAGTAAAGCGGCTGGAATGGCGAACCCGAGCAAAGGAGATGAGAAATGAGGTGCGTTTTAGAAACCTTTCCCGATCACACGGTGTACCATCTTCTGGGTTTCTCATGCCTGTTTTCGATGTAGGAAGATGCCCTTGAACCTGGAGATTTGGGACCCATGGGATGGGTACCATGCAGTATTACTTGAAAGGGTCTGCGTTGGCTCACCCAACCTCACCGAACCTCTCAGCCCCAAGAGTGTCCACCCTTATGTCTCAATCAGCTGTGGGTCTAGATATGGTCAATCCAGGTTGCATCACAGCCCCTGAACGAATTTTGTAAGAATTTCTCTCTCTTTCACTGTCTTTGTTTCACGGGTTTTGAAAGTAATTTATTTTTATAATGGGGTTTAGCTGCTTTTCACGGCTGTGTTTATGCGCTTTACACCCCCTTGACTCACTTACAGAGAGATATCAATACATAGGTTTGAAGATTCTTACTAGTCAGATGTATTCTTGTGCGGTGAATAGGGGGTGTTGAGTCCAGTTCACTGAAAAAGGAATAGGCTCTTCTCTCTTACATATTGGGTTTATGGAACGGTATCTGAGCTAATTTGAAACCCTTGTTTTATGCATCACCCCACCTCACCTTTCCCGTTCAGCAGCCATAGTGTGTTTTCCTGAAACGTGTGACTCTGTTCTGTTTTGCAATTCAGTTCAAGTGTAGCGGTTTTTACATTCCCTCTCTAAGTGATATCTTATGATAAGTGTCTTTTTCTGTGTGACTTATTTCACTTAGAATCGTCGTACCTAAATCCACTCATCGTGCTGCTACTAGCCTTATGACGTTGATTTCATGGCTGAGTGATATTCCATTGTACATGAGGACCACAACTTCTTTATCCATTTTTCTCTTTCCTAGGATATTTAAGGTGTAATGAAGTGGGGGTTCTTGTCAACAGAGCAGCCCTAAACTTTGGGGTGCCTGTGTCTTGCTGATTTTTAGTTTTCCCAATTTATACGCCCATGAGTGGAAGTGCCCTATGCTCTCCAAGCTGTGTTTTTCAGATGTTTCAGGACACACCGTACACTTCTCCAGAGTGGCTGTTGGCAATTTACATCCCGCCCATCAGCGTAGCAAGGCTCCCATTTCTCCATGGCCGGTCCTGCATTTCTGGTTTGGACACTTTTTTCCGCATGGCCCTTTTGCCCGCTGGGAAACCAGACTTCTTTGGAGCGCTGATTTGCCTTTCCAGGTTGCTTGGTTGGCCAAAAAGGGCGAATGCGTTTTTTCCTGAATATATTCAGGAAAAAACGCATTCGCTCTTTTTGGCCAAGGGCATCATTGTCCACGTTTTGCCGCTTTTCATGTGCTTTCAAGGCGATTCGAATCTACCTCCTGAAATCTGTTTCCTGCAATTCTGCCTTGCTTTCAAAGCCTCTTCGTTGCCTTCCGTTAATATATTTGTGGACGAGAGGTATCATTTAAAACTCTGCAGGTTTGTGAATTGCAGTGCCCCTGACCTCCATTTTTCAACTCGCTTTTTTGGGAGCTGGCCGCAAAAGCGCAGGACTGCTTCAGGCCCTCTTCTGGTTCTGAGGGGCAGGCTGAGCTTGTGCTTAATTCTTCTTCCTGATGGGAAAATAGAGTGACCTGTGCCTGTCCCAACACCTAGAGCTAGTCTCTCATTGGTTCCCCTCTTCCTGTTCATCCTCAGGACAAATTGCAACCTGTACGGAAGAGGAGGTTAAAGGTGCTGATTCTCCAAGGAGGGAGATGGCTAGTAAATCGGCTGGAATGGCGAACCCGAGCAAAGGAGATGAGAAATGAGGTGCGTTTTAGAACCTTTCCCGATCACACGGTGTACCATCTTCTGGGTTTCTCATGCCTGTTTTCGATGTAGGAAGATGCCCTTGAACATGGAGATTTGGGACCCATGGGATGGGTACCATGCAGTATTACTTGAAAGGGCCTGCGTTGGCTCACCCAACCTCACCGAACCTCTCAGCCCCAAGAGTGTCCACCCTTATGTCTCAATCAGCTGTGGGTCTAGATATGGTCAATCCAGATTGCATCACAGCCCCTGAACGAATTTTGTAAGAATTTCTCTCTCTTTCACTGTCTTTGTTTCACGGGTTTTGAAAAGTAATTTATTTTTATAATCGGGTTCAGCTGCTTTTCACGGCTGTGTTTATGCCGCTTTACACCCCCTTGACTCACTTACAGAGAGATATCAATACATAGGTTTGAAGATTCTTACTAGTCAGATATATTCTTGTGCGGTGAATAGGGGGTGTTGAGTCCAGGTCACTTAAAAAGGAATAGGTCTTGTCTCTTACATATTGGGTTTATGGAACGGTATCTGAGCTAATTTGAAACCCTTGTTTTATGCATCACCCCACCTCACCTTTCCCGTTCAGCAGCCATAGTGTGTTTTCTAAACGTGTGACTCTGTTCTGTTTTGCAATTCAGTTCAAGTGTAGCGGTTTTTACATTCCCTCTATAAGTGATATCTTAGGATAAGTGTCTTTTTCTGTGTGACTTATTTCACTTAGAATCGTCGTACCTAAATCCACTCATCGTGCTGCTACTAGCCTTATGACGTAGATTTCATGGCTGAGTGATATTCCATTGTACATGAGGACCACAACTTCTTTATCCATTTTTCTCTTTCCTAGGATATTTAAGGTGTAATGAAGTGGGGGTTCATGTCAACAGAGCAGCCCTAAACTTTGGGGTGCCTGTGTCTTGCTGATTTTTAGTTTTCCCAATTTATACGCCCATGAGTGTAAGTACCCTATGCTCTCCAAGCTGTGTTTTTTAGATGTTTCAGGACACACCGTACACTTCTCCAGAGTAGCTGTTGGCAATTTACATCCCGCCCATCAGCGTAGCAAGGCTCCCATTTCTCCATGGCCGGTCCTGCATTTCTGGTTTGGACACTTTTTTCCGCATGGCCCTTTTGCCCGCTGGGAAGCGAGACTTCTTTGGAGCGCTGATTTGCCTTTCCAGGTTGCTTGGTTGGCCAAAAAGGGCGTATGCGTTTTTTCCTGAATATATTCAGGAAAAAACGCATACGCCCTTTTTGGCCAAGGGCATCATTGTCCACGTTTTGCTGCTTTTCATGTGCTTTCAAGGCGATTCGAATCTACCTCCTGAAATCTGTTTCCGGCAATTCTGCCTTGCTTTCAAAGCCTCTTCGTTGCCTTCCCTTAATATATTTGTGGACGAGAGGTAACATTTAAAACTCTGCAGGTTTGTGAATTGCAGTGCCCCTGAGCTCCATTTTTCAACTCGCTTTTTTGGGAGCTGGCCGCAAAAACGCAGGATTGCTTCAGGCC